>NW_027226699.1:0-84130 GCF_037783145.1 Equus przewalskii | reverse complement strand
GAGTGTTCCCCAAGTGGTTCTGGCATAGCCGGCAGGTGATTTTGCATGTCCGGCAATGGTTCCGGCGAGTCGAGCCGGTGGTTCCGGCATGTCCGGCAAGTGGTTCCGGCATGCCCGGCAGTTGATTCCGGAGCGTCCGGCATGTGGTTCTGGCACCTCTGAGAGGTGGTTCCGGCATGCCCGGCAGGTGATACCGGAGTGTTCGCCAAGTGGTTCTGGCGTAGCCGGCAGGTGATTTTGCATGTACGGCAATGGTTCAGGCGATTCGAGCCGTGGTTCCGGAATGTCCGGCAGGTGGTTCCGGAATGTCCGGCAGGTGGTTCCGGCATGTCCAGCACGTGGTTCCAGCATGCCTGGCAGGTGATTCCGGAGTGTCCGGCATGTGGTTCTGGCACCTCTGAGAGGTGGTTCCGGCATGCCCGGCAGGTGGTACCGGCGTGTCCGGAACATGGTTCAGGCAAGTCTGAGAGGCGGTTCCGGCATGCCCGACAGGTGATTCCGGAGTGTTCGCCAAGTGGTTCTGGCGTAGCCGGCAGGTCATTTTGCATGTCCGGCGGTGGTTCCGGCGAGTCGAGCCGGTGGTTCCGGCGTGTCCGGCAGGTGCTTCTGGCGTGACCGGCACGTCTGAGAGTTGGTTCCGGCATGCCCGACAGGTGATTCCGGAGTGTCCGGCATGTGGTTCTGGCACCTCTGAGAGGTGGTTGCGGCATGCCCGGCAGGTGGTTCCGGAGTGTCTGCCGAGTGGTTCTGGCGTGGCCGGCAGGTGATTCTGGCGTGTCCAGCAGGTGGTTCTGGGCAGTGGATCATGTGGTTCCGGCATACTCGGCAGGTGGTACCGGCGTGTCCGGAACATGGTTCTGGCAAGTCTGAGAGGTGGTTCTGGCATGCCCGACAGGTGATTCCGGAGTGTTCGCCAAGTGGTTCTGGCGTAGCCGGCAGGTCATTTTGCATGTCCGGCGGTGGTTCCGGCGAGTCGAGCCGGTGGTTCCGGCGTGTCCAGCAGGTGTTTCCGGTCTGTCCGGCAGGTGGTTCTGGCGTGTCCGGCACGAGGTTCTGGCACCTCTGAGAGGTGGTTCCGGCATGCCCGAAAGGTGATTCCGGAGTGTCCGCCCCGTGGTTCTGGCGTACCTGGCAGGTGATTTTGGCGTGTCTGGCAGGTGTTTCTGGCAAGTCGAGCATTTGGCTCAGGCACGATCAGCAGGTGTTTCCGGCGTGTCTGGCACGTGGTTCTGGTGTGTCTGAGAGCTGGTTCTGGCATGTCCGGCAGATGATTCCGGAGTGTCCACCAAGTGGTTGTGGCATACCCGGCAGGTGATTTTAGCGTGTCAGGAAGGTGGTTCCGGCTAGTTGAGCAGGTGGATCAGGCGTGCTCGCCAGGTGGTTCAGGAGGGTCTGGCAGGTGGTTTCGGTCTGTTCGGGGTGTGGTTCCGGCATCTCAGGCACATGGTTCTGGCACGTCTGATAGGTGGTTCCGTCCGGCCCGACAGGTGTTTCCATGGTGTCCGCCAAGTTGTTCTGGCATAGCTGGCAGGTGATGTTGGCGTGACCGACAGGTGGTTCCAGCCAGCCCGGCAGGTGATTCCGAAGAGTTCACCAAATGGTTGGGGCGTAGCCGGCAGGTGATTTTGGCGTGTCCAGCAGGTGGTTTTGGCGAGTCGAGCAGGTGGTTCTGGCGTGCTCGGCAGGTGCTTCCGGAGTCATTGGCATGTGTTTCCGGCATGTCTGAGAGGTGGTTCCGCCATGCCCGGCAGGTGATTCCGGAGTGTTCGCCAAGTGATTCTGGCATAGCCGGCAGGTGATTTTGCATGTCCGGCAATGGTTCCGGCGAGTCGAGCCGGTGGTTCCGGCATGTCCGGCGTGTGGTTCCGGCACGCCCGACAAGTGATTCCGGAGCGTCCGCCAACAGTTTCTGGCATACGCGGCAGGTGATTTTCGCCTGTCCGACAGGTGTATCTTGCGAGTAGAGCAGGTGGCTGAGGCATGCTCAGCTGGTGCTTCCGGCGTCTCTGGCACGATGTTCTGGTGTGTCTGAGAGCTGCTTCTGGCATCTCCGGCAGATGATTCCGGAGTGTCCACCAAGTGGTTCTTGTATACCTGGCAGGTGATTTTGGCGTGTCAGGAAGTTGGTTCCGGCTAGTTGAGCAGGTGGATCAGGCGTGCTCGCCAGGGGGTTCAGGCGGGTCTGGAAGGTGGTTTCGTTCTGTTCGGGGAGTGGTTCCGGCATCTGAGGCTCATGGTTCTGGCACGTCTGAGAGGTGGTTCCGGCCGGCCCGACAGGTGTTTCCATGGTGTCCGCCAAGTGGTTCTGGCATAGCTGGCAGGTGATGTTGGCGTGACCGGCAGGTGGTTCCAGCAAGCCCGGCAGGTGATTCCGAAGAGTTCACCAAATGGTTGTGGCGTAGCCGGCAGGTGATTTTGGCGTGTCCAGCAGGTGGTTTTGGCGAGTCGAGCAGGTGGTTCTGGCGTGCTCGGCAGGTGCTTCCGGTGTCATTGGCATGTGGTTCCGGCATGTCTGAGAGGTGGTTCCGCCATGCCCGGTAGGTGATTCCGGAGTGTTCCCCAAGTGGTTCTGGCATAGCCGGCAGGTGATTTTGCATGTCCGGCAATGGTTCCGGCGAGTCGAGCCGGTGGTTCCGGCATGGCCGGCAGGTGGTTCCGGCATGCCCGGCAGGTGATTCTGGAGTGTCCGTCAGGTGGTTCTGGCACCTGTGATAGGTGGTTCCGGCATGCCCGGCAGGTGATACCGGAGTGTTCGCCAAGTGGTTCTGGCGTAGCCGGCAGGTGATTTTGCATGTCCGGCAATGGTTCCGGCGAGTCGAACCGGTGGTTCCGGAATGTCCGGCAGGTGGTTCGGGCATGTCCGGCAGGTGGTTCCGGCATGTCCAGCACGTGGTTCCAGCATGCCCGGCAGGTGATTCCGGAGTGTCCGGCATGTGGTTCTGGCACCTCTGAGAGGTGGTTCCGGCATGCCCGGCAGGTGATACCGGAGTGTCCGGCATTTGGTTCTGGCACCTCTGAGAAGTGGTTCCGGAATGCCTGGCATGTGATTACGGAGTGTCTGCCGAGTGCTTCTGGCGTAGCCGGCAGTTGATTTTGGCGTGTCCACTAGGTGGTTCTGGTGAGTGGATCAGCTGGTTCCGGCATACTCGGCAGGTGGTACCGGCGTGTCCAGAACATGGTTCTGGCAAGTCTGAGAGGTGGTTCCGCCATGCCTGGCAGGTGATTCCGGAGTGATCGCCAAGTGGTTCTGGCGTAGCCGGCAGGGGATTTTGCATGTCCGGCAATGGTTCCGGCGAGTCGAGCCGGTGGTTCCGGAATGTCCGGCTGGTGGTTCCGGCATGTCCGGCAGGTGGTTCCGGCATGTCCAGCACGTGGTTCCAGCATGCCCGGCAGGTGATTCCGGAGTGTCTGGCATGTGGTTCTGGCACCTCTGAGAGGTGGTTCCGGAATGCCTGGCCTGTGATTCCGGAGTGTCTGCCGAGTGGTTCTGGCATAGCCGGCAGTTGATTTTGGCGTGTCCACTAGGTGGTTCTGGGGAGTGGATCAGCTGGTTCCGGCATACTCGGCAGGTGGTACCGGCGTGTCCAGAACATGGTTCTGGCAAGTCTGAGAGGAGGTTCCGGCACGCCCGACAGGTGATTCCGGAGCGTCCGCCAAGTGTTTCTGGCGTACCCGGCAGGTGATTTTGGCATGTCCGACAGGTGTATCTTGCGAGTCGAGTAGGTGGCTCAGGCATCCTCAGCTGGTGCTTCCGGCGTCTCTGGCACGTGGTTCTGGTGTGTCTGAGAGCTGGTTCTGGCATGTCCGGCAGATGATTCCGGAGTGCCCACCAAGTGGTTCTGGTATACCGGGCAGGTGATTTTGGCGTGTCAGGAAGTTGGTTCCGGCTAGTTGAGCAGGTGGATCAGGCGTGCTCGCCAGGGGGTTCAGGCGGGTCTGGCAGGTGGTTTCGGTCTGTTCGGGGAGTGGTTCCGGCATCTCAGGCACATGGTTCTGGCACGTGTGAGAGGTGGTTCCGGCCGCCCCACAGGTGTTTCCATGGTGTCCGCCAAGTGGTTCTGGCATAGCTGGCAGGTGATGTTGGCGTGACCGGCAGGTGGTTCCAGCAAGCCTGGCAGGTGATACCGAAGACTTCACCAAATGGTTGTGGCGTAGCCGGCAGGTGATTTTGGCGTGTCCAGCGGGTGGTTTTGGCGAGTCGAGCAGGTGGTTCTGGCGTGCTCGGCAGGTGCTTCCGGTGTCATTGGCATGTGGTTCCGGCATGTCAGAGAGGTGGTTCCGGCATGCCCGGCAGGTCGTTCCGGAGAGTCTGCCGAGTGGTTCTGGAGCCAGCCCGGCAGGTGATTCCGAAGAGTTCACCAAATGGTTGTGGCGTAGCCGGCAGGTGATTTTGGCGTGTCAGGAAGGTGGTTCCGGCTAGTTGAGCAGGTGGATCAGGCGTGCTCGCCAGGGGGTTCAGGCGGGTCTGGCAGGTGGTTTCATTCTGTTCGGGGAGTGGTTCCGGCATCTCAGGCACATGGTTCTGGCACGTCTGATAGGTGGTTCCGGCCGGCCCGACAGGTGTTTCCATGGTGTCCGCCAAGTTGTTCTGGCATAGCTGGCAGGTGATGTTGGCGTGACCGACAGGTGGTTCCAGCCAGCCCGGCAGGTGATTCCGAAGAGTTCACCAAATGGTTGGGGCGTAGCCGGCAGGTGATTTTGGCGTGTCCAGCAGGTGGTTTTGGCGAGTCGAGCAGGTGGTTCTGGCGTGCTCGGCAGGTGCTTCCGGAGTCATTGGCATGTGTTTCCGGCATGTCTGAGAGGTGGTTCCGCCATGCCCGGCAGGTGATTCCGGAGTGTTCGCCAAGTGATTCTGGCATAGCCGGCAGGTGATTTTGCATGTCCGGCAATGGTTCCGGCGAGTCGAGCCGGTGGTTCCGGCATGTCCGGCGTGTGGTTCCGGCACGCCCGACAAGTGATTCCGGAGCGTCCGCCAACAGTTTCTGGCGTACGCGGCAGGTGATTTTCGCCTGTCCGACAGGTGTATCTTGCGAGTAGAGCAGGTGGCTGAGGCATGCTCAGCTGGTGCTTCCGGCGTCTCCGGCACGATGTTCTGGTGTGTCTGAGAGCTGCTTCTGGCATCTCCGGCAGATGATTCCGGAGTGTCCACCAAGTGGTTCTTGTATACCTGGCAGGTGATTTTGGCGTGTCAGGAAGTTGGTTCCGGCTAGTTGAGCAGGTGGATCAGGCGTGCTCGCCAGGGGGTTCAGGCGGGTCTGGCAGGTGGTTTCGTTCTGTTCGGGGAGTGGTGCCGGCATCTGAGGCTCATGGTTCTGGCACGTCTGAGAGGTGGTTCCGGCCGGCCCGACAGGTGTTTCCATGGTGTCCGCCAAGTGGTTCTGGCATAGCTGGCAGGTGATGTTGGCGTGACCGGCAGGTGGTTCCAGCCAGCCCGGCAGGTGATTCCGAAGAGTTCACCAAATGGTTGTGGCGTAGCCGGCAGGTGATTTTGCCGTGTCCAGCAGGTGGTTTTGGCGAGTCGAGCAGGTGGTTCTGGCGTGCTCGGCAGGTGCTTCCTGTGTCATTGGCATGTGGTTCCGGCATGTCTGAGAGGTGGTTCCGCCATGCCCGGTAGGTGATTCCGGAGTGTTCCCCAAGTGGTTCTGGCATAGCCGGCAGGTGATTTTGCATGTCCGGCAATGGTTCCGGCGAGTCGAGCCGGTGGTTCCGGCATGGCCGGCAGGTGGTTACGGCATGCCCGGCAGGTGATTCTGGAGTGTCCGGCAGGTGGTTCTGGCACCTCTGATAGGTGGTTCCGGCATGCCCGGCAGGTGATACCGGAGTGTTCGCCAAGTGGTTCTGGCGTAGCCGGCAGGTGATTTTGCATGTCCGGCAATGGTTCCGGCGACTCGAACCGGTGGTTCCGGAATGTCCGGCAGGTGGTTCGGGCATGTCCGGCAGGTGGTTCCGGCATGTCCAGCACGTGGTTCCAGCATGCCCGGCAGGTGATTCCGGAGTGTCCGGCATGTGGTTCTGGCACCTCTGAGAGGTGGTTCCGACATGCCCGGCAGGTGATACCGGAGTGTCCGGCATTTGGTTCTGGCACCTCTGAGAAGTGGTTCCGGAATGCCTGGCATGTGATTACGGAGTGTCTGCCGAGTGCTTCTGGCGTAGCCGGCAGTTGATTTTGGCGTGTCCACTAGGTGGTTCTGGTGAGTGGATCAGCTGGTTCCGGCATACTCGGCAGGTGGTACCGGCGTGTCCAGAACATGGTTCTGGCAAGTCTGAGAGGTGGTTCCGCCATGCCTGGCAGGTGATTCCGGAGTGTTCGCCAAGTGGTTCTGGCGTAGCCGGCAGGGGATTTTGCATGTCCGGCAATGGTTCCGGCGAGTCGAGCCGGTGGTTCCGGAATGTCCGGCAGGTGGTTCCGGCATGTCCGGCAGGTGGTTCCGGCATGTCCAGCACGTGGTTCCAGCATGCCCGGCAGGTGATTCCGGAGTGTCCGGCATGTGGTTCTGGCACCTCTGAGAGGTGGTTCCGGAATGCCTGGCCTGTGATTCCGGAGTGTCTGCCGAGTGGTTCTGGCATAGCCGGCAGTTGATTTTTGCGTGTCCACTAGGTGGTTCTGGGGAGTGGATCAGCTGGTTCCGGCATACTCGGCAGGTGGTACCGGCGTGTCCAGAACATGGTTCTGGCAAGTCTGAGAGGAGGTTCCGGCACGGCCGACAGGTGATTCCGGAGCGTCCGCCAAGTGTTTCTGGCGTACCCGGCAGGTGATTTTGGCATGTCCGACAGGTGTATCTTGCGAGTCGAGTAGGTGGCTCAGGCATCCTCAGCTGGTGCTTCCGGCGTCTCTGGCACGTGGTTCTGGTGTGTCTGAGAGCTGGTTCTGGCATGTCCGGCAGATGATTCCGGAGTGCCCACCAAGTGGTTCTGGTATACCGGGCAGGTGATTTTGGCGTGTCAGGAAGTTGGTTCCGGCTAGTTGAGCAGGTGGATCAGGCGTGCTCGCCAGGGGGTTCAGGCGGGTCTGGCAGGTGGTTTCGGTCTGTTCGGGGTGTGGTTCCGGCATCTCAGGCACATGGTTCTGGCACCTCTGATAGGTGGTTCCGGCCGGCCCGACAGGTGTTTCCATGGTGTCCGCCAAGTGGTTCTGGCATAGCTGGCAGGGGATGTTGGCGTGACCGGCAGTTGGTTCCAGCCAGCACGGCAGGTGATTCCGAACAGTTCACCAAATGGTTGTGGCGTAGCCGGCAGGTGATTTTGGCGTGTCCAGCAGGTGGTTTTGGCGAGTCGAGCAGGTGGTTCTGGCGTGCTCGGCAGGTGCTTCCTGTGTCATTGGCATGTGGTTCCGGCATGTCTGAGAGGTGGTTCCGGCATGCCCGGCAGGTGATACCGGAGTGTCCGGCATTTGGTTCTGGCACCTCTGAGAGGTGGTTCCGGAAGGCCTGGCATGTGATTCAGGAGTGTCTGCTGAGTGGTTCTGGCGTAGCCGGCAGGTGATTTTGGCGTTTCCAGCACGTGGTTCCGGCAAGCTCGGCAGGTGGTTCCGGCGTGTCCGGCATTTGGTTCTGGCACCTCTGAGAGGTGGTTCCGGCATGCCCGGCAGTTGGTTACGGAGTGTCTGCCGAGTGGTTCTGGAGTAGCTGGCAGGTGATTCTGGCATATCCAGCAGGTGGTTCTGGGGAGTGGATCAGGTGGTTCCGGCATACTCGGCAGGTGGTACCGGCGTGTCCGGAACTTGGTTCTGGCAAGTCTGAGAGGTGGTTCCGGCATTCCCGACTGGTGATTCCGGACTGTTCGCCAAGTGGTTCTGGCGTAGCCGGCAGGTCATTTTGCATGTCCGGCGGTGGTTCCGGCGAGTCGAGCCGGTGGTTCCGGCGTGTCCAGCAGGTGTTTCCGAACTGTCCGGCAGGTGGTTCTGGCGTGACCGGCACGAGGTTCTGTCACGTCTGAGAGTTGGTTCCGGCATGCCCGACAGGTGATTCCGGAGTGTCTGCCACGTGGTTCTGGCGTACCCGGCAGGTGATTTTGGCGTGTCTGGCAGGTGTTTCTTGCAAGTCGAGCATTTGGCTCAGGCATGCTCAGCAGGTGCTTCGGCGTGTCTGGCACGTGGTTCTGGTGTGTCTGAGAGCTGGTTCTGGCATGTCCGGAAGATGATTCCGGAGTGTCCACCAAGTGGTTGTGGCATACCTGGCTGGTGATTTTAGCGTGTCAGGTAGGTGGTTCCAACGAGTTGAGTAGGTGGTCCTGGCGTGCTCGGCAAGTGGTTCAGGCGGGTCTGGCAGGTGGTTTCGGTCTGTTCGGGGTGTGGTTCCGGCATCTCAGGCACATGGTTCTGGCACGTCTGATAGGTGGTTCCGGCCGGCCCGACAGGTGTTTCCATGGTGTCCGCCAAGTGGTTCTGTCATAGCTGGCAGGTGATGTTGCCGTGACCGGCAGGTGGTTCCAGCCAGCCCGGCAGGTGATTCCGAAGAGTTCACCAAATGGTTGTGGCCTAGCCGGCAGGTGATTTTGCCGTTTCCAGTAGGTGGTTGTGGCGAGTCGAGCAGGTGGTTCTGGCGTGCTCGGCAGGTGCTTCCGGTGTCATTGGCATGTGGTTCCGGCATGTCTGAGAGGTGGCTCCGCCATGCCCGGCAGGTGATTCCGGAGTGTTCGCCAAGTGGTTCTGGTGTAGCCGGCAGGTGATTTTGCATGTCCGGCAATGGTTCCGGCGAGTCGAGCCGGTGGTTCCGGCATGTCCGGCAGGTGGTTCCGGCATGCCCGGCAGGTGATTCCGGAGTGTCCGGCATGTGGTTCTGGCACCTCTGAGAGGTGGTTCCGGCATGCCTGACAGGTGATACCGGAGTGTCCGGCATTTGGTTCTGGCACCTCTGAGAGATGGTTCCGGGATGCCCGACAGGTGATTCCGGAGTGTCTGCCACGTGGTTCTGGCGTACCCGGCAGGTGATTTTGGCGTGTCTGGCAGGTGTTTCTTGCAAGTCGAGCATTTGGCTCAGGCATGCTCAGCAGGTGATTCCGGCGTGTCTGGCATGTGTTTCTGGCACCTCTGAGAGGTGGTTCCCACATGCCCGGCAGTTGGTCACGGAGTGTCTGCCGAGTGGTTCTGGAGTAGCCGGCAGGTGATTCTAGCGTATCCAGCAGGTGGTTCTGGGGAGTGGATCAGGTGGTTCCGGCATACTCGGCAGGTGGTACCGGCGTGTCCGGAACTTGGTTCTGGCAAGTCTGAGAGGTGGTTCCGGCATGCCCGACAGGTGATTCCGGAGTGTTCGCCAAGTGGTTCTGGCGTAGACGGCAGGTCATTTAGCATGTCCGGTGGTGGTTCCGGCGAGTCGAGCCGGTGGTTCCGGCGTGTTCAGCAGGTGTTTCCGGTCTGTCCGGCAGGTGGTTCTGGCGTGACCGGCACGAGGTTCTGGCATGTCTGAGAGTTGGTTCCGGCATGCCCGACAGGTGATTCCGGAGTGTCTGCCACGTGGTTCTGGCGTACCCGGCAGGTGATTTTGGCGTGTCTGGCAGGTGTTTCTTGCAAGTCGAGCATTTGGCTCAGGCATGCTCAGCAGGTGCTTCCGGCGTGTCTGGCACGTGGTTCTGGTGTGTCTGAGAGCTGGTTCTGGCATGTCCGGCAGATGATTCCGGAGTGTCCACCAAGTGGTTGTGGCATACCCGGCAGGTGATTTTAGCGTGTCAGGTAGGTGGTTCCAGCGAGTCGAGTAGGTGGTTCCGGCGTGCTCGGCAGGTGGTTCAGGCGAGTTTGGCAGGTGGTTTCGGTCTGTTCGCGGAGTGGTTCCGGCATCTCAGGCACATGGTTCTGGCACGTCTGAGAGGTGGTTCCGGCCTGCCCGACAGGTGTTTCCATGGTTTCCGCCAAGTGGTTCTGGCATAGCTGGCATGTGATGCTGGCGTGACCGGCAGGTGGTTCCAGCCAGCCCAGCAGGTGATTCCGAACAGTTCACCAAATGGTTGTGGCGTAGCCGGCAGGTGATTTTGGCGTGTCCAGCAGGTGGTTTTGGCGAGTCGAGCACGTGGTTCTGGCGTGCTCGGCAGGTGCTTCCGGTGTCATTGGCATGTGGTTCCGGCATGTCTGAGAGGTGGTTCCTCCATGCCCGGCAGGTGATTCCGGAGTGTTCGCCAAGTGGTTCTGGCCTAGCCGGCAGGTGATTTTGCATGTCGGGCAATGGTTCCGGCATGTCCGGCAGGTGATTCCGGCATGTCCAGAAGGTGGTTCTGGGGAGTGGATCAGGTGGTTCCGGCATGCCCTGCAGGTGATTCCGGAGTGTCCGGCATGTGGTTCTGGCACCTCTGAGAGGTGGTTCCGACATGCCCGGCAGGTGATACCGGAGTGTCCAGCATTTGGTTCTGGCACCTCTGAGAGGTGGTTCCGGCATGCCCAGCAGTTGGTTACGGAGTGTCTGCCGAGTGGTTCTGGAGTAGCCGGCAGGTGATTCTGGCGTATCCAGCAGGTGGTTCTGGGGACTGGATCAGGTGGTTCCGGCATACTCGGCAGGTGGTACCGGCGTGGCCAGAACATGGTTCTGGCAAGTCTGAGAGGTGGTTCCATCACGCCCGACAGGTGATTCCGGAGTGTCCGCCAAGTGTTTCTGGCGTACCCGGCAGGCGATTTTCGCCTGTCCGACAGGTGTATCTTGCGAGTCGAGCAGGTGGCTGAGGCATGCTCAGCTGGTGCTTCCGGCGTCTCTGGCACGTGGTTCTGGTGTGTCTGAGAGCTGTTTCTGGCATCTCTGGCAGATGATTCCAGAGTGTCCACCAAGTGGCTCTGGTAGACCTGGCAGGTGATTTTGGCGTGTCAGGAAGTTGATTCCGGCTAGTTGAGCAGGTGGATCAGGCGTGCTCGCCAGGGGGTTCAGGCGGGTCTGGCAGGTGGTTTCGGTCTGTTCGGGGAGTGGTTCCGGCATCTCAGGCTCATTGTTCTGGCACGTATGAGAGCAGGTTCCGGCCGGCCCGACAGGTGTTTCCATGGTGTCCGCCAAGTGGTTCTGGCATAGCTGGCAGGTGATGTTGGCGTGACCTGCAGGTGGTTCCAGCAAGCCCGGCAGGTGATTCCGAAGAGTTCACCAAATGGTTGTGGTGTAGCCGGCAGGTGATTTTGACGTGTGCAGCAGGTGGTTTTGGCGAGTCGAGCAGGTGGTTCTGCCGTGCTCGGCAGGTGCTTCCGGTGTCATTGGCATGTGGTTCCGGCATGTCTGAGAGGTGTTTCCGGCATGCCCGGCAGGTGGTTCTGGAGAGTCTGCCGAGTGGTTCTGGAGCCAGCCCGGCAGGTGATTCCGAAGAGTTCACCAAATGGTTGTGGCGTAGCCGGCAGGTTATTTTGGCGTGTCAGGAAGGTGATTCCGGCTAGTTGAGCTGGTGGATCAGGCGTGCTCGCCAGTGGGTTCAGGCGGGTCTGGCAGGTGGTTTCGGTCTGTTCGGGGAGTGGTTCCTGCATCTCAGGTACTAGGTTCTGGCACGTCTGAGAGATGGTTCCGGCCGGCCGGAGAGGTGTTTCTGGAGTGTCCGCCAACTGTTTCTGGCGTAGCTGAAAGGTGATGTTGGCGTGACCGGCAGGTGGTTCCAGCCAGCCCGGCAGGTGATTCCGGAGTGTCTGCCGTGTGGTTCTGGCGTAGCTGGCAGGTGATTTTGAATGTCCGGCACTCGTTCCGGCGAGTCGAACCGTTGGTTCCGGCATGTCCGGCAGATGATTCCCGCATGTCCAGCAGGTGGTTCCGGCATGCCCGGCAGGTGATTCCGGAGTGTCCGGCATGTCGTTCTGGCGTACCTGAAAGGTGATGTTGACGTGAACGGCAGGTGGTTCCAGCAAGCCCGGCAGGTGATTCCGAAGAGTTCACCAAATGGTTGTGGCGTAGCCGGCAGGTGATTTTTTTGTGTCCAGCGGGTGGTTTTGGCGAGTCGAGCAGGTGGTTCTGGCGTGCTTGGCAGGTGCTTCCGGTGTCATTGGCATGTGGTTCCGGCGTGTCTGAGAGGTGGTTCCGCAATGCCCGGCAGGTGATTCCGAAGTGTTCGCCAAGTGGTTCTGGCGTAGCCTGCAGGTGATTTTGCATGTCCGGCAATGATTCCGGCGAGTCGAGCCGGTGGTTCCGGCATGTCCGGTAGGTGGTTCCGGCATGCCCGGCAGGTGATTCCGGAGTGTCCGGCATGTGGTTCTGGCACCTCTGAGAGGTGGTTCCGGCATGCCCGGCAGGTGGTTTCGGAGTGTCTGCCGAGTGGTTCTGGCGTAGCCGGCAGGTGATTCTTGCGTGTCCAGCAGGTGGTTCTGGGGAGTGGATCATGTGGTTCCGGCATACTCGGCAGGTGGTACCGGCGTGTCCGGAACATGGTTCTGGCAAGTCTGAGAGGTGGTTCTGGCATGCCCGGCAGGTGATTCCGGAGTGTCCGGCATGTGGTTCTGGCACCTCTGAGAGGTGGTTCCGGCATGCCCGGCAGGTGGTTCCGGCGCGTCTGCCGAGTGGTTCTGGCGTAGTCGGCAGGTGATTCTGGCGTGTCCAGCAGGTGGTTCTGAGGAGTGGATCAGGTGGTTCCGGCATACTCTGCATGTGGTACTGGCGTGTCCGGAACATGGTTCTGGCAAGTCTGAGAGGTGGTTCCGGCATGCCCGACAGGTGATTCCGGAGTGTTCGCCAAGTGGTTCTGGCGTAGCCGGCAGGTCATTTTGCATGTCCGGCGGTGATTCCGGAGTGTCCGCCACGTGGTTCTGGCGTACCCGGCAGGTGATTTTGGCGTGTCTGGCAGGTGTTTCTTGCAAGTCGAGCATTTGGCTCAGGCATGCTCGGCAGGTGCTTCCGGCGTGTCTGGCACGTGGTTCTGGTGGACAGGTGATTCCGGAGTGTTCGCCAAGTGGTTCTGGCGTAGCTGGCAGCTCATTTTGCATGTCCGGCGGTGGTTCCGGCGAGTCGAGCCGGTGGTTCCGGCGTAGCCGTCAGTTGCTCTTGGCGTGTCCACTAGGTGGTTCTGGGGAGTGGATCAGCTGGTTCCGGCATACTCAGCAGGTGGTACCGGCGTGTCCAGAACATGGTTCTGGCAAGTCTGAGAGGTGGTTCCGGCACGCCCGACAGGTGATTCCGGAGCGTCCGCCAAGTGTTTCTGGCGTACCCGGCAGGTGATTTTGGCATGTCCGACAGGTGTTTCTTGCGACTCGAGCAGGTGGCTCAGGCATGCTCAGCTGCTGCTTCTGGCGTCTCTGGCACGTGGTTCTGGTGTGTCTGAGAGCTGGTTCTGGCATGTCCGGCAGATGATTCCGGAGTGTCAACCAAGTGGTTCAGGTATACCTGGCAGGTGATTTTGGCGTGTCAGGAAGGTGGTTCCGGCTAGTTGAGCAGGTGGATCAGGCGTGCTCGCCGGGGGGTTCAGGCGGGTCTGGCAGGTGGTTTCGGTCTGTTCGGGGAGTGGTTCCGGCATCTCAGGCACATGGTTCTGGCACGTCTGAGAGGTGTTTCCGGCCGGCCCGACAGGTGTTTCCGGAGTGCCCGCCAAGTGGTTCTGGCGTAGCTGAAAGGTGATGTTGGCGTGACCGGCAGGTTGTTCCAGGCAGCCCCGCAGCTGATTCCGGCGTGTCTGCCGAGTGCTTCTGGCGTAGCCGGCAGGTGATTTTGCCGTGTCCAGCAGGTGGTTCCGGCGAGCTCGGCAGGTGGTACCGGCGTGTCCGGGACATTATCCTGGCACGTCTGAGAGATGGTTCCGTCATGTCCGGCAGGTGATTCCGGAGTGTCCGGCATGTGGTTCTGGCACCTCTGAGAGGTGGTTCCTGCCGGCTCGACAGGTGTTTCCGGAGTTTCCGCCAAGTGGTTCTGGCGTAGCTTAAAGGTGATGTTGGCGTGACCGGCAGGTGGTTCCAGCCAGCCCGGCAGGTGATTCCGGAGTGTCTGCCGAGTGGTTCTGGCGTAGCTGGCAGGTGATTTTGGCGTGTCCAGCGGGTGGTTTTGGCGAGTCGAGCAGGTGGTTCTTGCGTGCTCGGCAGGTGCTTCCGGGGTCATTGGCATGTGGTTCCGGCATGTCTGAGAGGTGGTTCCGCCATGCCCGGCAGGTGATTCCGGAGTGTTCGCCAAGTGTTTCTGGTGTAGCCGGCAGGTGATTTTGCATGTCCCGCAATGGTTCCGGCGAGTCGAGCCGGTGGTTCCGGCATGTCCAGCAGGTGGCTCCGGCATGCCCGGCAGGTGATTCCGGAGTGTCCGGCATGTGGTTCTGGCACCTCTGAGAGGTGGTTCCGGCATGCCCGGCAGGTGATACCGGAGTCTCCGGCATTTGGTTCTGGCACCTCTGAGAGGTGGTTCCGGAATGCCTGGATGTGATTCCGGAGTATCTGCCTGTGCTTCTGGAGTAGCCGGCAGTTGATTTTGGCGTGTCCACTAGGTGGTTCTGGGGAGTGGACCAGCTGGTTCCGGCTTACTCGGCAGGTGGTACCGGCGTGTCCAGAACATGGTTCTGGCAAGTCTGAGAGGTGGTTCCGGCACGCCCGACAGGTGATTCCGGAGCGTCCGCCAAGTGTTTCTGGCGTACCCGGCATGTGATTTTGGCATGTCCGATAGGTGTTTCTTGCGAGTCGAGCAGGTGGCTCAGGCATGCTCAGCTGGTGCTTCTGGCGTCTCTGGCACGTGGTTCAGGTGTGTCTGAGAGCTGGTTCTGGCATCTCCGGCAGATGATTCCGGAGTGTCCACCAAGTGGTTCTGGTATACCTGGCAGGTTATTTTGGCGTGTCAGGAAGGTGGTTCCGGGTAGTTGAGCAGGTGGATCAGGCGTGCTCGCCAGGGGGTTCAGGCAGGTCTGGCAGGTGGTTTCGGTCTGTTCGGGGAGTGGTTCCGGCTTCTGAGGCACTTGGTTCTGGCACGTCTGAGAGGTGGTTCCGGCCGGCTCAACAGGTGTTTCCGGAGTGTCCGCTAAGTGGTTCTGGCGTAGCTGAAAGTTGATGTTGGCGTGACCGGCAGGTGGTTCCAGCCGGACTGGCAGGTGATTCCGGAATGTCTGCCGTGAGCTTCTGGCGTACCCGGCAGGTGATTTTGGCGTGTCCAGCAGGTGGTTCCGGCGAGCTCGGCAGGTGGTACCGGCGTGTCCGGAACATGCTTCTGGCACGTCTGAGAGATGGTTCCGGCATGCCCGGCATGTGATTCCAGAGTGTCAACCAAGTGGTTCTGGTATACCTGGCAGGTGATTTTGTCGTGTCAGGAAGGTGGTTCCGGCTAGTTGAGCAGCTGGATGAGGCGTGCTTGCCAGGGGGTTCAGGCGGGTCTGGCAGGTGGTTTCGGTCTGTTCGGGGAGTGGTTCCGGCATCTCAGGCACATGGTTGTGGCACGTCTGAGAGGTGGTTCCGGCATGCCCGGCAGGTGGTTCCGGAGTGTCTGCCGAGTGGTTCTGGCGTAGTCGGCAGGTGATTCTGGCGTGTCCAGCAGGTGGTTTTGGGGAGTGGATAAGGTGGTTCCGGCATACTCGGCAGGTGGTACCGGCGTGTCCGGAACATGGTTCCGGCAAGTCTGAGAGGCGGTTCCGGCATGCCCGACAGGTGATTCCGGAGTGTTCGCCAAGTGGTTCTGGCGTAGCCGGCAGGTCATTTTGCATGTCCGGCGGTGGTTCCGACCAGTCGAGCCGGTGATTCCGGCGTGTCCGGCAGGTGGTTCTGGCGTGACCGGCACGAGGTTCTGGCACGTCTGAGAGCTGTTTCCGGCATGCCCGACAGGTGATTCCGGAGTGTCCGCCACGTGGTTCTGGCGTACCCGGCAGGTGATTTTGGCGTGTATGGCAGGCGTTTCTTGCATGTCGAGCATTTGGCTCAGGCATGCTCAGCTGGTGCTTCCGGCGTCTCTGGCACGTGGTTCTGGTGTGTCTGAGATCAGGTTCTGGCATGTCCGGCAGATGATTCCGGAGTGTCCACCAAGTGGTTCTGGTAGACCTGGCAGGTGATTTTGGCGTGTCAGGAAGTTGGTTCCGGATAGTTGACCAGGTATATCAGGCGTGCTCGCCAGGGGGTTCAGGCGGGTCTGGCAGGTGGTTTCAGTCTGTTCGGGGAGTGGTTCTGGCATCTCAGGCACATGGTTCTGGCAGGTCTTTGAGGTGGTTCTGGCCGGCCCGACAGGTGTTTCCGGAGTGTCCGCCGAGTGGTTCTGGTGTAGCTGAATGGTGATGTAGGCGTGTCCAGCAGGTGGTTCCGGCGAGCTTGGCAGGTGGTACCGGGGTGTCCGGAACATGGTTCTGGCACCTCTGAGAGGTGGTTCCGGCATGCCCGGCATGTGGTTCCGGAGTGTCTGCCGAGTAGTTCTGGCGTACCCGACGGGTGATTCTGGGGTGTCCAGCAGGTGGTTCTGGGGAGTGGATCAGGTGGTTCCGGCATACTCGGCAGGTGGTACCGGCGGGTCCGGAACATGGTTCTGGCAAGTCTGAGAGGTGGTTCCGGCATGCCCGACAGGTGATTCTGGAGTGTTCGCCCAGTGGTCTGGCGTAGCCGGCATGTCATTTTGCATGTCAGGCGTTGTTTCCGGCGAGTCGAGCCGGTGGTTCCGGCGCGTCCAGGAGGTGTTTCCGGTCTGTCCGGCAGGTGGTTCCGGCATGTCCGGAAGGTGGTTCCGGCATGTCCAGCAGGTGGTTCTGGCATGCCCGGCAGGTGATTCCGGAGTGTCCGGCATGTGGTTCTGTCACCTCTGAGAGGTGGTTCCGGCATGCCCGGCAGTTGGTCACGGAGTGTCTGCCGAGTGGTTCTGGAGTAGCCGGCAGGTGATTCTAGCGTATCCAGCAGGTGGTTCTGGGGAGTGGATCAGGTGGTTCCGGCATACTCGGCAGGTGGTACCAGCGTGTCCGGAACTTGGTTCTGGCAAGTCTGAGAGGTGGTTCCGGCATGCCCGACAGGTGATTCCGGAGTGTCCGCCCCGTGGTTCTGGCGTACCTGGCTGGTGATTTTGGCGTGTCTGGCAGGTGTTTCTTGCAAGTCGAGCATTTGTCTCAGGCATGCTCAGCAGGTGCTTCCGGCGTGTCTGGCACGTGGTTCTGGTGTGTCTGAGAGCTGCTTCTGGCATGTCCGGCAGATGATTCCGGAGTGTCCACCAAGTGGTTGTGGCATACCCGGCAGGTGATTTTAGCGTGTCAGGTAGGTGGTTCCAGCGAGTCGAGTAGGTGGTTCCAGCGTGCTCGGCAGGTGGTTCAGGCGGGTCTGGCAGGTGGTTTCGGTCTGTTCGGGGTGTGGTTCCGGCATCTCAGGCACATGGTTCTGGCACGTCTGATAGGTGGTTCCGGCCGGCCCGACCGGTGTTTCCATGGTGTCCGCCAAGTGGTTCTGGCATAGCTGGCAGGTGATGTTGGCGTGACCGGCAGGTGGTTCCAGCCAGCCCGGCAGGTGATTCCGAAGTGTTCCCCAATGCTTGTGGCGTAGCCGGAAGTTGATTTTGGCGTGTCCAGCAGGTGGTTTTGGCGAGTCGAGCAGGTGGTTCTGGCGTGCTCGGCAGGTGCTTCCGGTGTCATCGGCATGTGGTTCCGGCATGTCTGAGATGTGGTTCCGCCATGCCCGGCAGGTGATTCCGGAGTGTTCCCCAAGTGGTTCTGGCATAGCCGGCAGGTGATTTTGCATGTCCGGCAATGGTTCCGGCGAGTCGAGCCGGTGGTTCCGGCATGTCTGGCAGGTGGTTCCGGCATGCCCGGCAGGTGATTCCGGAGTGTCCGGCATGTTGTTCTGGCACCTCTGAGAGGTGGTTCCGGCATCCCCGGCAGGTGGTTCAGGCGTGTCTGCCGAGTGGTTCTGGCGTAGTCGGCAGGTGATTCTGGCGTGTCCAGCAGGTGGTTCTGAGGAGTGGATCAGGTGGTTCCGGCATTCTCTGCAGGTGGTACCGGCATGTCCGGAACATGGTTCTGGCAAGTCTGAGAGGTGGTTCCGGCATGCCCGACAGGTGATTCCGGAGTGTTAGCCAAGTGGTTCTGGCGTAGCCGGCAGGTCATTTTGCATGTCCGGCGGTGGTTCCGGCGAGTCGAGCCGGTGGTTCCGGCGTAGCCGGCAGTTGATTTTGACGTGTCCACTAGGTGGTTCTGGGGAGTGGATCAGCTGGTTCCGGCATACTCGGCAGGTGGTACCGGCGGGTCCAGAACATGGTTCTGGCAAGTCTGAGAGGTGGTTCTGGCACGCCCGACAGTTGATTCCGGTGCGTCTGCCAAGTGTTTCTGGCGTACCCGGCAGGAGATTTTGGCATGTCCGACAGGTGCTTCTTGCGAGTCGAGCAGGTGGCTCAGGCATGCTCAGCTGGTGCTTCCAGCGTCTCTGGCACGTGGTTCTGGTGTGTCTGAGAGCTGGTTCTGGCATGTCCGGCAGATGATTCCGGAGTGTCCACCAAGTGGTTCTGGTATACATGGCAGGTGATTTTGGCGTGTCAGGATGTGGTTCCGACTAGTTGAGCAGGTGGATCAGGGGTGCTCGCCAGGGGGTTCAGGCGGGTCTGGCAGGTGGTTTCGGTCTGTTCGGGGAGTGGTTCGGGCATCTCAGGCACATGGTTCTGGCATGTCTGAGAGGTGGTTCCGGCCGGCCCGACAGGTGTTTCCAGAGTGTCCGCCAAGTGGTTCTGGCGTAGCTGAAAGATGATGTTGGCGTGACCGGCAGGTGGTTCCAGCCAGCCCGGCAGGTGATTCCGGCGTGTCTGCCGAGTGGTTCTGGCGTAGCCGGCAGGTGATTTTGGCGTGTCCAGCGGGTGGTTTTGGTGAGTCGAGCAGGTGGTTCTGGCATGCTCGGCAGGTGCTTCCGGTGTCATTGGCATGTGGTTCCGGCATGTCCAGCACGTGGTTCCGGCATGCCCGGCAGGTGATTCCGGAGTGTCTGCTGAGTGGTTCTGGCGTAGCCGGCAGGTGATTTTGGCGTGTCCAGCAGGTGGTTCCGGCACGCCCGGCAGGTGATTCCGGAGTTTCCGGCATGTGGTTCTGGCACCTCTGAGAGGTGGTTCCGGCATGCCCGGCAGGTGATACCGGAATGTCCGGCCTTTGGTTCTGGCACCTCTGAGAGGTGGTTCCGGAATGCCTGGCATGTGATTCTGGAGTGTCTGCCGAGTAGTTCAGGCGTATCCGGCAGGTGATTTTGGCATGTCCAGCAGGTGATTCCGGAGTGTCCGGCATGTGGTTCTGGCACCTCAGAGAGGTGGTTCCGGCATGCCCGGCAGGTGATACCGGAGTGTCCGGCATTTGGTTCTGGCACCTCTGAGAGGTGGTTCCGGAATGCCTGGCATGTGATTCCGGAGTGTCTGCCCAGTGGTTCTGGCGTAGCCGGCAGTTGATTTTGGCGTGTCCACTAGGTGGTTCTGGGGAGTGGATCAGCTGGTTCCGGCATACTCGGCAGGTGGTACCGGCGTGTCCAGAACATGGTTCTGGCAAGTCTGAGAGGTGGTTCTGGCATGCCCGGCAGGTGATTTTGGCATGTCCGACAGGTGTTTCGTGCGAGTCGAGCAGGTGGCTCAGGCATGCTCAGCTGGTGCTTCCGGCGTGTCTGGCACGTGCTTCTGGTGTTTCTGACAGCTGGTTCTGGCATGTCCGGCAGATGATTCCGGAGTGTCCACCAAGTGGTTGTGGCATACCCGGCAGGTGATTTTAGCGTGTCAGGTAGGTGGTTCCGGCGAGTCAAGTAGGTGGTTCCGGTGTGCTCGGCAGGTGGTTGAGGCGGGTCTGGCAGGAGGTTTCGGACTGTTCGGGGTGTGGTTCCGGCATCTCAGGCGCATGGTTCTGGGACGTCTGATAGGTGGTTCCGGCCGGCCCGACAGGTGTTTCCATGGTGTCCGCCAAGTGGTCCTGGCATAGCTGTCATGTGATGTTGGCGTGGCCTGCAGCTGGTTCCAGCCAACCGGGCAGGTGATTCCGAAGATTTCACCAAATGGTTGTGGCGTAGCCGGCAGGTCATTTTGGCGTGTCCAGCTGGTGGTTTTGGCGAGTCGAGCAGGTGGTTCTGGAGTGCTCGGCAGGAGCTTCCGGAGTCATTGGCATGTGGTTCCGGCATGTCTGAGAGTTGGTTCCGGCATGCCCGGCAGGTGATACCGGAGTGTTCGCCAAGTGGTTCTGGCGTAGCCGGCAGGTGATTTTGCATGTCCGGCAATGGTTCCGGCGAGTCGAGCCGGTGGTTCCGGAATGTCCCGAAGGTGGTTCCGGCATGACCGGCAGGTGGTTCCGGCATGTCCAGCACGTGGTTCCAGCATGCCCGGCATGTGATTCCGGAGTGTCCGGCATGTGGTTCTGGCACCTCTGAGAGGTGGTTCCGGAATGCCTCGCCTGTGATTCCGGAGTGTCTGCCGAGTGGTTCTGGCGTAGCCGGCAGTTGATTTTGGCATGTCCACTAGGTGGTTCTGGGGAGTGGATCAGCTGGTTCCGGCATACTCGGCAGGTGGTACCGGCGTGTCCGGAACATGTTTCTGGCAAGTCTGAGAGGAGGTTCCGGCACGCCCGACAGGTGATTCCGGAGCGTCCGCCAAGTATTTCTGGCGTACCCGGCAGGTGATTTTGGCATCCGACAGGTGTATCTTGCGATTTGAGCAGGTGGCTCAGGCATGCTCAGCTGTTGCTTCCGACGTCTCCGGCACGTGGTTCTGGTGTGTCTGAGAGCTGGTTCTGGCATGTCTGGCAGGTGGTTCCAGAGTGTCTGCCGAGTGGTTCTGGAGCCAGCCCGGCAGGTGATTCCGAAGAGTTCACCAAATGGTTGTGGCGTAGCCGGCAGGTGATTTTGGCGTGTCAGGAAGTTGCTTCCGGCTAGTTGAGCAGGTGGATCAGGCGTGCTCGCCAGGGTGTTCAGGCGGGTGTGGCAGGTGGTTTCGGTCTGTACGGGGAGTGGTTCCGGCATCTCAGGCACATGGTTCTGGCCCGTCTGAGAGGTGGTTCCGGCCGGCCGGAGAGGTGTTTCCAGAGTGTCCGCCAAGTGGTTCTGGCGTAGCTGAAAGGTGATGTTGGCATGACCGGCAGGTGGTTCCAGCCAGCCCGGCAGGTGATACCGGAGTGTCCGGCATATGGTTCTGGCACCTCTGAGACGTGGATCCGGAATGCCTGGCATGTGATTCCGGAGTGTCTGCCGAGTAGTTCTGGCGTAGCCGGCAGGTGATTTTGGCGTGTCCCGCAGGTGGTTCAGGCGACTTCAGCAGATGGTTCCGACGTGCTCGGCAGGTGCTTCCGGCGTCTCTGGCACGTGCTTCTGGCACTTCTGAGAGGTGGTTCCGGTCTTACGGGGAGGGGGATCCGGTGTCTCCGGCACGTTGTTCCGGCACGTCTGAGAGGTGGTTCTATGATGCCCGGCAGGTGATTCCAGAGCGTCCACCAAGTGGTTTTGGCATAGCTGGAAGGTGATTTTGGCATGTCCGGCAGGTGGTTCAGACGAGTCGAGCAGGTGGTTCCGGCGTGCTCGGCAGGTGCTTCCGGAGTGCTCGCCAAGTGGTTCTGGCGTAGCCGGCAGGTGATGTTGGCGTGACCGGCAGGTGGTTCAGGCAAGCCGGGCAGGTGATTCCGGAGTGTCTGCCGAGTGGTTCTGGCGTACCCGGCAGGTGATTTTGGCGTGTCCAGCAGGTGGTTCTGGGGAGTCGAGCAGGTGGTTCTGGAGTGCTCGGCAGGTGCTTCGGGGGTGTCCGGCATGTGGTTCTGGCACCTCTGAGACGTGGTTCCGGCATGCCCGACAGGTGATACTGGAGTGTCTGCCACATGGTTCTGGTGTACCCGGCTGGTGATTTTTGCATGTCCGACAGGTGTTTCTTGCTAGTCGAGCAGGTGGCTCAGGCATGCTCAGCTGGTGCTTCCGGCGTCTCTGGCACGTGGTTCTGGTGTGTCTGAGAGATGGTTCCGGCATGTCCGGCAGATGATTCCGGACAGTCCACCAAGTGGTTCTGGTAGACCTGGCAGGTGATTTTGGCGTGTCAGGAAGGTGGTTCCGGCTAGTTGAGCAGGTGGTTCAGGCGTGCTCGCCAGGGTGTTCAGGCGGGTCTGGCAGGTGGTTTCGGTCTGTTCGGGGAGTGGTCCCGGCATCTCAGGAACATGGTTCTGAATACGTCTGAGAGGTGGTTCCGGCCGGCCCGACAGGTGTTTCCGGAGTGTCCGCCAAGTGGTTCTGGCGTAGCTAAAGGTGATGATGGCGTGACCGGCAGGTGGTTCCAGCCAGCCCGGCAGGTGATTCCGGAGTGTCTGCCGAGTGGTTCTGGCATAGCCGGCAGGTGATTCTGTCGTGTCCAGCAGGTGGTTCTGGGGAGTCTATCAGGTGGTTTCGGCATACTCGGCAGGTGGTACCGGCGTGGCCGGAACATGGTTCTGGCAAGTCTGTGAGGTGGTTCCGGCATGCCCGACAGGTGATACCGGTGTGTTCGCCTACTGGTTCTGGCGTAGCCAGCTGGTCATTTTGCATGTCCGGCGGTGGTTCCGGAGAGTCGAACCGGTGGTTCCGGCATGTCCGGCAGGTGATTCCGGCATGTCCAGCAGGTGGTTCCGGCATGCCCGGCAGGTGATTCCGGAGTGTCCGGCATGTGGTTCTGGCACCTCTGAGAGGTGGTTCCGGCATGCCCGGCAGGTGATGCCGGAGTCTCGGCATTTGGTTCTGGCACCTCTGAGAGGTGGTTCCGGAATGCCTGGCCTGTGATTCCGGAGTGTCTGCCCAGTGGTTCTGGCGTAGCCGGCAGTTGATTTTGGCGTGTCCACTAGGTCGTTCAGGGGAGTGGATCAGCTGGTTCTGGCATACTCGGCAGGTGGTCCCGGCGTGTCCAGAACATGGTTCTGGCAAGTCTGAGAGGTGGTTCCGGCACGCCCGACAGGTGATTCCAGAGCGTCCGCAAAGTGTTTCTGGCGTACCCGGCAGGTGATTTTGGCATGTCCGACAGGTGAATCTTGCGAGTCGAGCAGGTGGCTCAGGCATGCTCAGCTGGTGCTTCCGGCGTCTCTGGCACGTGGTTCTGGTGTGTCTGAGAGCTGGTTCTGGCATGTCCGGCAGATGATTCCGGAGTGTCCACCAAGTGGTTCTGGTATACCTGGCAGGTGATTTTGGCGTGTCAGGAAGTTGGTTCCGGCTAGTTGAGCAGGTGGATCAGGCGTGCTCGCCAGGGGGTTCAGGTGGGTCTGGCAGGTGGTTTCGGTCTGTTCGGGGAGTGGTTCCGGCATCTCAGGCACATGGTTCTGGCACGTCTGAGAGGTGGTTCCGGCCGGCCTGACAGGTGATTCCGGAGTGTCCGCCAAGTGGTTCCGGGGTAGCTGAAAGGTGTTGTTGGCGTGAACAGCAGGTGGTTCCAGCCAGGCCGGCAGGTGATTCCGGAGTGTCTGCTGAGTGGTTCTGGCGTAGCCGGCGGGTGATTTTGGCGTGTCCAGCGGGTGGTTTTGGCGAGTCGAGCAGGTGGTTCCGGCGAGCTCGGCAGGTGGTACCGGAACATGGTTCTGGCAAATCTCAGAGGTGGTTCCGGCATGCCCGACAGGTGATTCCGGAGTGTCCGCCACGTGGTTCTGGCGTACCCGGCAGGTGATTTTGGCGTGTCTGCGAGGTGTTTCTTGCTAGTCGAGCGTGTGGCTCAGGCATGATCAGCAGGTGCTTCCGGCGTGTCCGGCACGTGGTTCTGGTGTGTCAGAGGGCTGGTTCTGGCATGTCCATCAGATGATTCCGGAGTGTCCACCAAGTGGTACTGGCAGACCTGGCAGGTGATTTTGGCATGTCTGGAAGGTGGTTCCGGCTAGTTGAGCAGGTGGATCAGGCGTGCTCGCCAGGGGGTTCAGGCGGGTCTGGCAGGTGGTTTCGGTCTGTTCGGGGAGTGGTTCCGGCATCTCAGGCTCATGGCTCTGGGACCTCTGAGAGGTGGTTCCGGCCGGCCCGACAGGTGTTTCCATGGTGTCCGCCAAGTGGTTCTGGCATAGCTGGCTGGTGATGTTGGCGTGACCTGCAGGTGGTTCCAGCAAGCCCGGCAGGTGATTCCAAAGAGTTCACCAAATGGTTGTGGCGTAGCCGGCTGGTGATTTTGGCGTGTCCAGAAGGTGGTTTTGGCGAGTCGAGCAGGTGGTTCTGGCGTGCTCGGCAGGTGCTTCCGGTGTCATTGGCATGTGGTTCTGGCATGTCTGAGAGGTGGTTCCGGCATGCCCGGCAGGTGGTTCCGGAGTGTCTGCCGAGTGGCTCTGGAGCCAGCCCGGCAGGTGATTCCGAAGAGTTCACCAAATGGTTGTGGCGTAGCCGGCAGTTGATTTTGGCGTGTCAGGAAGGTGGTTCCGGCTAGTTGAGCAGGTGGATCAGGCATGCTCGCCAGGGGGTTCAGGCGGATCTGGCAGGTGGTTTCGGTCTGTTCGGGGAGTGGTTCCGGCATCTCAGGCACATGGTTCTGGCACGTCTGAGAGGTGGTTCCGGCCAGCCCGACAGGTGTTTCCGGAGTGTCCGCCAAGTGGTTCTGGCATAGCTGGCAGGTGATGTTGGCGTGACCGGCATGTGGTTCCAGCCAGCCCGGCAGGTGATTCCGGAGTGTCCGCCATGTGGTTCTGGCACCTCTGAGAGGTGGTTCCGGAATGCCTGGCATGTGATTCCGGAGTGTCTGCCGAGTGGTTCTGGCGTAGCCGGCACGTGATTTTGGCGTGTCCAGCGGGTGGTTCCGGCGAGCTCGGCAGGTGGTTCCGGCATGTCCGGAACATGGTTCTGGCACGTCTGAGAGATGGTTCCGGCCTGACTGGCAGGTGATTCTGGAGTGTCCGGCATGTGGTTCTGGCACCTCTGAGAGGTGGTTCCGGCATGCCCGGCAGGTGATTCCGGAGTGTCCGGCATGTGGTTCTGGCACCTCTGAGAGGTGGTTCCGGCATGCCCGGCAGGTGATTCCAGAGTGTCTGCCGAGTGGTTCTGGCGTAGTCGGCATGTGATTCTGTCGTGTCCAGCAGGTGGTTCTGGGGAGTCTATCAGGTGGTTTCGGCATACTCGGCAGGTGGTACCGGCGTGGCCGGAACATGGTTCTGGCAAGTCTGTGAGGTGGTTCCGGCATGCCCGACAGGTGATACCGGTGTGTTCACCTACTGGTTCTGGCGTAGCCAGCTGGTCATTTTGCATGTCCGGCGGTGGTTCCGGAGAGTCGAACCGGTGGTTCCGGCATGTCCGGCAGGTGATTCCGGCATGTCCAGCATGTGGTTCCGGCATGCCCGGCAGGAGATTCCGGAGTGTCCGGCATGTGGTTCTGGCACCTCTGAGAGGTGGTTCCGGCATGCCCGGCTGGTGATGCCGGAGTCTCGGCATTTGGTTCTGGCACCTCTGAGAGGTGGTTCCGGAATGCCTGGCCTGTGATTCCGGAGTGTCTGCCGAGTGGTTCTGGCGTAGCCGGCACGTGATTCTGGCGTGTCCAGCCGGTGGTTCTGTGGAGAGGATCAGGTGGTTCCGGCATGCCCGGCAGGTGATTCCGGAGTGTCCGGCATGCGGTTCTGGCACCTCTGAGAGTTGGTTCCGGCATGCCCGGCAGGTGATTCGGGAGTGTCCGGCATGTGGTTCTGGCACCTCTGAGAGTTGGTTCCGGCATGCCCGGCAGGTGATTCCGGAGTGTCCGGCATGCGGTTCTGGCACCTCTGAGAGGTGGTTCCGGCATGCCAAGCAGTTGGTTACGGAGTGTCTGCCGAGTGGTTCTGGAGTAGCCGGCAGGTGATTCTGGCGTATCCAGCAGGTGGTTCTGGGGACTGGATCAGGTGGTTCCGGCATACTCGGCAGGTGGTACCGGCGTGTCCGGAACATGGTTTTGGCAAGTCTGAGAGGTGGTTCGGGCAGGCCCGACAGGTGATTCCGGAGTGTTCGCCAAGTGGTTCTGGCATAGCCGGCAGGTCATTTTGCATGTCCGGCGGTGGTTCCGGCGAGTCGAGCCGGTGGTTGCGGCGTATCCAGCAGGTGTTTCCGGTCTGTCCGGCAGGTGGTTCTGGCGTGACGGGCACGAGGTTCTGGCACGTCTGAGAGTTGGTTCCGGCAAGCCCGACAGGTTATTCCGGAGTGTCCGCAACGTGGTTCTCGCATACCCGGCAGGTGATTTTGGCGTGTCAGGCAGGTGTTTCTTGCAAGTCGAGCATTTGGCTCAGGCATGCTCAGCAGGTGCTTCCGGCGTGTCTGGCACGTGGTTCTGGTGAGTCTGAGAGCTGGTTCTGGCATGTCCGGCAGATGATTCCGGAGTGTCCACCAAGTGGTTGTGGCATACCCGGCAGGTGATTTTAGCGTGTCAGGTAGGTGGTTCCGGCGAGTCGAGTAGGTGGTTCCGGCGTGCTCGGCAGGTGGTTCAGGCGGGTCTGGCAGGTGGTTTCGGTCCGTTCGGGGTGTGGTTCCGGCATCTCAGGCACATGGTTGTGGCACGTCTGATAGGTGGTTCCGGCCGGCCCGACAGGTGTTTCCATGGTGTCCGCCAAGTGGTTCTGGCATAGCTGGCAGGTGATGTTGGCGTGACCGGCAGGTGGTTCCAGCTAGCCCGGCAGGTGATTCTGAAGCGTTCACCAAATGGTTGTGGCGTAGCCGGCAGGTGATTTTGCATGTCCGGCAATGGTTCCGGCGAGTCGAGCCAGTGGTTCCGGCATGTCCGGCATGTGGTTCCGGCATGTCCGGCATGTGGTTCCGGCATGCCCGGCAGGTGATTCCGGAGTGTCCGGCATGTGGTTCTGGCACCTCTGAGAGGTGGTTCCGGCATGCCCGGCAGGTGATACCGCAGTGTTCGCCAAGTGGTTCTGGCGTAGCCGGCAGGTGATTTTGCATGTCCGGCAATTGTTCCGGCGAGTCGAGCCGGTGGTTCCGTAATGTCCGGCAGGTGGTTCCGGCATGTCCGGCAGGTGGTTCCGGCATGTCCAGCATGTGGTTGCAGCATGCCCTGCAGGTTATTCCGGAGTGTCCGGCATGTGGTTCTGGCACCTCTGAGAGGTGGTTCCGGCATGACCGGCAGGTGATACCGGAGTCTCCGACATTTGGTTCTGGCACCTCTGAGAGGTGGTTCCGGAATGCCTGGCCTGTGATTCCGGAGTGTCTGCCCAGTGGTTCTGTCGTAGCCGGCAGTTGATTTTGGCGTGTCCACTAGGTGGTTCTGGGGAGTGGATCAGCTGGTTCCGGCATACTCGGCAGGTGGTACCGGCGTGTCCAGAACATGGTTCTGGCAAGTCTGAGAGGTGGTTCCGGCACGCCCGACGGGTGATTCCGGAGCGTCCGCCCAGCGTTTCTGGCATACCCGGCAGGTGATTTTGGCATGTCCGACAGGTGTTTCTTGCGAGTCGAGCATGTGGCTCAGGCATGCTCAGCTGGTGCTTCCGGCGTCTCTGGCACGTGGTTCTGGTGTGTCTGAGAGCTGGTTCTGGCATGTCCGGCAGATGATTCCGGAGTGCCCACCAAGTGGTTCTTGTATACCTAGCAGGTGATTTTGGGTTGTCAGGAAGTTGGTTCCAGCTAGTTGAGCAGGTGGATCAGGCGTGCTTGCCAGGGGCTTCAGGCGGGTCTGGCAGGTGGTTTCGGTCTGTTCGGGGAGTGGTTCCGGCATCTCAGGCTCATGGTTCTGGCACGTCTGAGAGGTGGTTCCGGCCGGTCCGACGGGTGTTTCCATGGTGTCCGACAAGTGGTTCTGGCATAGCTGGCAGGTGATGTTGGCGTGACCAGCAGGTGGTTCCAGCAAGCCCGGCAGGTGATTCCGAAGAGTTCACCAAATGGTTGTGGCGTAGCCGGCAGGTGATTTTGGCGTGTCCAGCAGGTGGTTTTGGCGAGTCGAGCAGGTGGTTCTGGCGTACTCGGCAGGTGCTTCCGGTGTCATTGGCATGTGGTTCCTGCATGTCTGAGAGGTGGTTCCGGCATGCCCGGCAGGTGGTTCCTGAGTGTCTGCCGAGTGGTTCTGGAGCCAGCCCGGCAGGTGATTCCGAAGAGTTCACCAAATGGTTGTGGCGTAGCCGGCAGGTGATTTTGGAATGTCAGGAAGTTGGTTCCGGCTACTTGAGCAGGTGGATCAGGCGTGTTCGCCAGGGGGTTCAGGCGGGTCTGGCAGGTGGTTTCGGTCTGTTCGGGGAGTGGTTCCGGCATCTCAGGCACATGGTTCTGGCACGTCTGAGAGGTGGTTCCGGCCGGCCGGAGAGGTGTTTCCGGAGTGTCCGCCAAGTGGTTCTGGCGTAGCTGAAAGGTGATGTTGGCGTGACCGGCAGGTGGTTCCAGCCAGCCCGGCAGGTGATTCCGGCGTGTCTGCCGTGTGGTTCTGGCGTAGCTGGCAGGTGATTTTGGCGTGTACAACAGGTGGTTCCGGCGAGCTCGGCAGGTGGTACCAGCATGTCCGGAACAAGGTTCTTGCACGTCTGAGAGATGGTTCCGGCATGCCCCCCAGGTGATTCCGGAGTGTCCGGCATGTGGTTCTGGCACCTCTGAGAGGTGGTTCCCGGCATGCCCGGCAGGTGATTCCGGAGTGTTCGGCATGTGGTTCTGGCACCTCTGAGAGGTGGTTCCGGCATGCCCGGCAGGTGGTTCCGGAGTGTCTGCGAATGGTTCTGGCGTAGTCGGCAGGTGATTCTGGCGTGTCCAGCAGGTGGTTCTGGGGAGTGGAACAGGTGGTTCCGGCATACTCGGCAGGTGGTACCGCGTGTCCGGAACATGGTTCTGGCAAGTCTGAGAGGTGGTACCGGCATGCCCGACAGGTGATTCCGGAGTGTCCGCCACATGGTTCTGGCGTACCCGGCAGGTGATTTTGGCGTGTCTGGCAGGTGCTTCTTGCAAGTCGAGCATTTGGCTCAGGCATGCTCAGCAGGTGCTTCCGGCATGTCTGGCACGTGGTTCTGGTTTGTCTGAGAGCTGGTTCTGACATGTCCGGCAGATGATTTCGGAGTGTCCACCAAGTGGTTGTGGCATACCCGGCAGGTGATTTTAGCGTGTCAGGTAGGTGGTTCCAGCGAGTCGAGTAGGTGGTTCTGGCGTGCTCGGAAGGTGGTTCAGGCGGGTCTGGCAGGTGGTTTCGTCTGTTCGGGGTGTGGTTCCGGCATCTCAGGCACATGGTTCTGGCACGTCTGACAGATGGTTCCGGCATGACCGGCAGGTGATTCGGGAGTGTCTGGCATGTGGTTCTGGCACCTCTGAGAGGTGGTTCCGGCATGCCCGGCAGGTGATTCCGGAGTGTCTGGCATGCGGTTCTGGCACCTCTGAGAGGTGGTTCCGGCATGCCCGGCAGTTGGTTACGGAGTGTCTGCCAAGTGGTTCTGGAGTAGCCGGCAGGTGATTCTGGCGTATCCAGCAGGTGGTTCTGGGGACTGGATCAGGTGGTTCCGGCATACTCGGCAGGAGGTACCGGCGTGTCCGGAACATGGTTTTGGCAAGTCTGAGAGGTGGTTCCGGCAGGCCCGAGAGGTGATTCCGGAGTGTTCGCCAAGTGGTTCTGGCATAGCCGGCAGGTCATATTGCATGTCCGGCGGTGGTTCCGGCGAGTCGAGCCGGTGGTTGCGGCGTATCCAGCAGGTGTTTCCGGTCTGTCCGGCAGGTGGTTCTGGCGTGACAGGCACGAGGTTCTGGCACGTCTGAGAGTTGGTTCCGGCCGGCCCGACAGGTGTTTCCATGGTGTCCGCCAAGTGGTTCTGGCGTAGCTGAAAGGTGATGTTGGCGTGACCGGCAGGTGGTTCCGGCATGCCCGGCAGGTGATTCCGGAGTCTCCGGCATGTGGTTCTGGCACCTCTGAGAGGTGGTTCCGGCTGCCCGGCAGGTGGTTCCGGAGTGTCTGCCGACTGGTTCTGGTGTAGCCGGCAGGTGATTTTGGCGTGTTCAGCAGGTGGTTCCGGCGAGCTCGGCAGGTGGTATCAGCGTGTCCGGAACATGGTTCTGGCACGTCTGAGAGATGGTTCCGTCATGCCAGGCAGGTGATTCCGGAGTGTCCGGCATGTGGTTCTGGCACCTCTGAGATGCGTTTCCGGCATGCCCGGCAGGTGATTCCGGAGTGTCCGCCATGTGGTTCTGGCACCTCTGAGAGGTGGTTCCGGAATGCCTGGCCTGTGATTCCGGAGTGTCTGCCGAGTGGTTCTGGAGTAGCCGGCAGTTGATTTTGGCGTGTCCACTAGGTGGTTCTGGGGAGTGGATCAGCTGGTTCCGGCATACTCGGCAGGTGGTACCGGCGTGTCCAGAGCATGGTTCTGGCAAGTCTGAGAGGTGGTTCCGGCACGCCCGACAGGTGATTCCGGAGCGTCCGCGAAGTGTTTCTGGCGTACCCAGTGGGTGATTTACGCCTGTCTGACAGGTGTATCTTGCCAGTCGAGCAGGTGGCTGAGGCATGCTCAGCAGGTGCTTCCGGCGTCTCTGGCACGTGGTTCTGGTGTGTCTGAGAGCTGGTTCTGGCATCTCCGGCAGATGATTCCGGAGTGTCCACCAAGTGGTTCTTGTATACCTGGCAGGTGATTTTTGCGTGTCAGGAAGTTGGTTCCGGCTAGTTGAGCAGGTGGATCAGGCGTGCTCGCCAGGGGGTTCAGGCGGGTCTGGCAGGTGGTTTCGGTCTGTTCGGGGAGTGGTTCCGGCATCTCAGGCTCATGGTTCTGGCACGTCTGAGAGGTGGTTCCGGCCGGCCCGACGGGTGTTTCCATGGTGTCCGCCAAGTGGCTCTGGCATAGCTGGCAGGTGATGTTGGCGTGACCGGCAGGTGGTTCCAGCAAGCCCGGCAGGTGATTCCGAAGAGTTCACCATATGGTTGTGGCATTGCCGGCAGGTGATTTTGGCATGTCCAGCAGGTGGTTTTGGCGAGTCGAGCAGGTGGTTCTGGCGTGCTTGGCAGGTGCTTCCGGTGTCATTGGCATGTGGTTCCGGCATATCTGAGAGGTGGTTCCGGCCGGCCGGAGAGGTGTTTCTGGAGTGTCCACCAAGTGGTTCTGGTATACCTGGCAGGTGATTTTGGCATGTCAGGAAGTTGGTTCCGGCTAGTTGAGGAGGTGGATCAGGTGTGCTTGCCAGGGGCTTCAGGCGGGTCTGGCAGGTGGTTTCGGTCTGTTCGGGGAGTGGTTCCGGCATCTCAGGCTCATGGTTCTGGCACGTCTGAGAGGTGGTTCCTGCCGGCCCGACAGGTGTTTCCATGGTGTCCGCCAAGTGGTTCTGGCACAGCTGGCAGGTGATATTGGCGTGACCGGCAGGTGGTTCCAGCCAGCCCGGCAGGTGATTCCGGAGTGTCTGCCGTGTGGTTCTGGCGTAGCTGGCAGGTGATTTTGCATGTCCGGCATTCGTTCTGGCGAGTCGAGCCGGTGGTTCCGGCATGTCCGGCAGGTGATTCCGGCATGTCCAGCAGGTGGTTTCGGCATTCCCGGCAGGTGATTCCGGAGTGTCTGCCGAGTGGTTCTGGCGTAGACGGCAGGTGATTCTGGAGTGTCCAGCAGGTGGTTCTGGGGAGTGGATCAGGTGGTTCCGGCATACTCGGCAGGTGGTACCGGCGTGTCCGGAACATGGTTCTGGAAAGCCTGATAGGTGGTTCCGGCATGCCCGGCAGCTGATTCGGGAGTGTTCGCCAAGTGGATCTGGCGTAGCCGGCAGGTGATTTTGCATGTCCGGCGGTGGTTCCGGCGAGTCGAGCTGGTGGTTCCGGCGTGTCCGGCAGGTGGTTCCGGTCTGTCCGGCAGGTGGTTCTGGCGTGTCCGGCACGAGGTTCTGGCACGTGTGAGAGGTGGTTCTGGCATGCCCGACAGGTGATTCCGGAGTGTCCGCCACGTGGTTCTGGCGTACCCGGCAGGTGATTTTGGCGTGTCTGGCAGGTGTTTCTTGCAAGTCGAGCATGTGGCTCAGGCATGCTCATCACGTGCTTCTGGCGTGTCCGGCACGTGGTTCTGGTGTGTCTGAGATCTGGTTCTGGCATGTCCGGCAGATGATTCCGGAGTGTCCACCAAGTGGTTCTGGAATACCCGGCAGGTGATTTTGGCGTGTCAGGTAGGTGGTTCCGGCGAGTCGAGTAGGTGGTTCCGGCGAGCTCGGCAGGTGGTTCAGGCGGGTCTTTCAGGTGGTTTCGGTCTGTTCGGGGTGTGGTTCCGGCATCTCAGGCACATGGTTCTGGCACGTCTGAGAGGTGGTTCCGGCCGGCCCGACAGGTGTTTCCATGTTGTCCGCCAAGTGGTTCTGGCATAGCTGGCAGGTGATGTTGGCGTGACCGGCAGGCGGTTCCAGCCAGCCCGGCAGGTTATTCCGAAGTGTTCACCAAATGGTTGTGGCGTAGCCGGCAGGTGATTTTGGCGTGTCCAGCCGTTCGTTTTGGCGAGTCGAGCAGGTGGTTCTGGCGTGCTCGGCAGGTGCTTCCGGTGTCATTGGCATGTGGTTCCGGCATGTCTGAGAGGTGGTTCCGCCATGCCCGGCACGTGATTCCGGAGTGTTCGCCAAGTGGTTCTGTCGTAGCCGGCAGGTGATTTTGCATGTCCGGCAATGGTTCCGGCGAGTCGAGCCTGTGGTTCTGGCGTGTCCAGCAGGTGGTTCCGGTCTGTCCAGCAGGTGGTTCTGGGGTGTCCGGCACTAGTTTCTGGCACGTCTGAAAGGTTGTGTCGGCATGCCCTTCACGTGATTCCGGCTTGTCCTCCAAGTGGTTCTGGTGTAGCGGGCAGGTGATTGTGGCGCGTCCGGCAGGTGGGACCGGTGAGTCAAGCAGGTGGTTCCGGCGAGTGTTTCCTGTGTTTCCGGTCTGTCCGGGAGATGGTTCCGGCCTGTCCGGCACGTGCTTCTGGCACTTCTGAGAGGTTGTGGTGGCATGCCCGGCAGGTGATTCTGGAGTGTCCGCCAAGTGGTTCTGGCGTAGCCGGCAGGTGATTTTTGGGTATCCGGCAGGTGGTTCTGAGGAGTGGATCAGGAACTTCCGGCATTCTCGGCAGGTGCTTCCGCCGTCTCCGACATGTGGTTTTGGCACCTCTGAGAGGTGGTTCCAGCATGCCCGGCAGGTGATTCCGGAGTGTGCGACAAGTGGTTGTGGCGTAGCAGGCTGGTGACTCTGGCGTGTCCAGCAGTTGGTTCTGGGGAGTGGATCAGGAACTTCTGGCATTCTCGGCAGGTGCTTCCGCCGTCTCCGGCATGTGGTTGTGGCACCTCTGAGAGGTGGTTCCAGCATGCCCGGCAGCTGATTCCGGAGTGTCCGACAAGTGGTTGTGGCGTTGCCGTCTGGTGATTCTGGCGTGTCCGGCAGGTGGTTCTGGCGATTCAAGAAGGTGGTCCCGGCGTGTCAGGCAGCTGGTTCCAGTCTGTCCTGGAAGTGGTTCCGGAGTGTCTGCCGAGTGGTTCTCGCGTAGCCGGCAGGTGATTTTGGCGTGTCCAGCAGGTGGTTCTGGGGAGTGGAGCAGGTGGTTCCGGCATACTCGGCAGGTGGTTCTGGGGTGTCCGGCACGAGGTTCTGGCACGTGTGAGAGGTGGTTCTGGCATGCCCGACAGGTGATTCCGGAGTGTCCGCCACGTGGTTCTGGCGTACCCGGCAGGTGATTTTGGCGTGTCCAGCAGGTGGTTCTGGGGAGTGGAGCAGGTGGTTCCGGCATACTCGGCAGGTGGTTCTGGGGTGTCCGGCACGAGGTTCTGGCACCTCTGAGAGTTGGTTCCGGCATGCCCGGCAGGTGATTCCGGAGTGTCCGGCATGCGGTTCTGGCACCTCTGAGAGGTGGTTCCGGCATGCCAAGCAGTTGGTTACGGAGTGTCTGCCAAGTGGTTCTGGAGTAGCCAGCAGGTGATTCTGGCGTATCCAGCAGGTGGTTCTGGGGACTGGATCAGGTGGTTCCGGCATACTCGGCAGGTGGTACCGGCGTGTCCGGAACATGGTTTTGGCAAGTCTGAGAGGTGGTTCGGGCAGGCCCGACAGGTGATTCCGGAGTGTTCGCCAAGTGGTTCTGGCATAGCCGGCAGGTCATTTTGCATGTCCGGCGGTGGTTCCGGCGAGTCGAGCCGGTGGTTGCGGCGTATCCAGCAGGTGTTTCCGGTCTGTCCGGCAGGTGGTTCTGGCGTGACCGGCACGAGGTTCTGGCACGTCTGAGAGTTGGTTCCGGCATGCCCGACAGGTGATTCCGGAGTGTCCGCAACGTGGTTCTCGCGTACCCGGCAGGTGATTTTGGCGTGTCAGGCAGGTGTTTCTTGCAAGTCGAGCATTTGGCTCAGGCATGCTCAGCAGGTGCTTCCGGCGTGTCTGGCACGTGGTTCTGGTGAGTCTGAGAGCTGGTTCTGGCATCTCCGGCAGATGATTCCGGAGTGTCCACCAAGTGGTTGTGGCATACCCGGCAGGTGATTTTAGCGTGTCAGGTAGGTGGTTCCGGCGAGTCGAGTAGGTGGTTCCGGCGTGCTCGGCAGGTGGTTCAGGCGGGTCTGGCAGGTGGTTTCGGTCCGTTCGGGGTGTGGTTCCGGCATCTCAGGCACATGGTTGTGGCACGTCTGATAGGTGGTTCCGGCCGGCCCGACAGGTGTTTCCATGGTGTCCGCCAAGTGGTTCTGGCATAGCTGGCAGGTGATGTTGGCGTGACCGGCAGGTGGTTCCAGCTAGCCCGGCAGGTGATTCTGAAGCGTTCACCAAATGGTTGTGGCGTAGCCGGCAGGTGATTTTGCATGTCCGGCAATGGTTCCGGCGAGTCGAGCCAGTGGTTCCGGCATGTCCGGCATGTGGTTCCGGCATGTCCGGCATGTGGTTCTGGCACCTCTGAGAGGTGGTTCCGGCATGCCCGGCAGGTGATACCGCAGTGTTCGCCAAGTGGTTCTGGCGTAGCCGGCAGGTGATTTTGCATGTCCGGCAATGGTTCCGGCGAGTCGAGCCGGTGGTTCCGTAATGTCCGGCAGGTGGTTCCGGCATGTCCGGCAGGTGGTTCCGGCATGTCCAGCATGTGGTTGCAGCATGCCCTGCAGGTTATTCCGGAGTGTCCGGCATGTGGTTCTGGCACCTCTGAGAGGTGGTTCCGGCATGACCGGCAGGTGATACCGGAGTCTCCGACATTTGGTTCTGGCACCTCTGAGAGGTGGTTCCGGAATGCCTGGCCTGTGATTCCGGAGTGTCTGCCCAGTGGTTCTGTCGTAGCCGGCAGTTGATTTTGGCGTGTCCACTAGGTGGTTCTGGGGAGTGGATCAGCTGGTTCCGGCATACTCGGCAGGTGGTACCGGCGTGTCCAGAACATGGTTCTGGCAAGTCTGAGAGGTGGTTCCGGCACGCCCGACGGGTGATTCCGGAGCGTCCGCCCAGTGTTTCTGGCATACCCGGCAGGTGATTTTGGCATGTCCGACAGGTGTTTCTTGCGAGTCGAGCATGTGGCTCAGGCATGCTCAGCTGGTGCTTCCGGCGTCTCTGGCACGTGGTTCTGGTGTGTCTGAGAGCTGGTTCTGGCATGTCCGGCAGATGATTCCGGAGTGCCCACCAAGTGGTTCTTGTATACCTGGCAGGTGATTTTGGGTTGTCAGGAAGTTGGTTCCAGCTAGTTGAGCAGGTGGATCAGGCGTGCTTGCCAGGGGCTTCAGGCGGGTCTGGCAGGTGGTTTCGGTCTGTTCGGGGAGTGGTTCCGGCATCTCAGGCTCATGGTTCTGGCACGTCTGAGAGGTGGTTCCGGCCGGTCCGACGGGTGTTTCCATGGTGTCCGACAAGTGGTTCTGGCATAGCTGGCAGGTGATGTTGGCGTGACCAGCAGGTGGTTCCAGCAAGCCCGGCAGGTGATTCCGAAGAGTTCACCAAATGGTTGTGGCGTAGCCGGCAGGTGATTTTGGCGTGTCCAGCAGGTGGTTTTGGCGAGTCGAGCAGGTGGTTCTGGCGTGCTCGGCAGGTGCTTCCGGTGTCATTGGCATGTGGTTCCTGCATGTCTGAGAGGTGGTTCCGGCATGCCCGGCAGGTGGTTCCTGAGTGTCTGCCGAGTGGTTCTGGAGCCAGCCCGGCAGGTGATTCCGAAGAGTTCACCAAATGGTTGTGGCGTAGCCGGCAGGTGATTTTGGAATGTCAGGAAGTTGGTTCCGGCTACTTGAGCAGGTGGATCAGGCGTGTTCGCCAGGGGGTTCAGGCGGGTCTGGCAGGTGGTTTCGGTCTGTTCGGGGAGTGGTTCCGGCATCTCAGGCACATGGTTCTGGCACGTCTGAGAGGTGGTTCCGGCCGGCCGGAGAGGTGTTTCCGGAGTGTCCGCCAAGTGGTTCTGGCGTAGCTGAAAGGTGATGTTGGCGTGACCGGCAGGTGGTTCCAGCCAGCCCGGCAGGTGATTCCGGCGTGTCTGCCGTGTGGTTCTGGCGTAGCTGGCAGGTGATTTTGGCGTGTACAACAGGTGGTTCCGGCGAGCTCGGCAGGTGGTACCAGCATGTCCGGAACAAGGTTCTTGCACGTCTGAGAGATGGTTCCGGCATGCCCCCCAGGTGATTCGGGAGTGTCCGGCATGTGGTTCTGGCACCTCTGAGAGGTGGTTCCCGGCATGCCCGGCAGGTGATTCCGGAGTGTTCGGCATGTGGTTCTGGCACCTCTGAGAGGTGGTTCCGGCATGCCCGGCAGGTGGTTCCGGAGTGTCTGCCGAGGGGTTCTGGCGTAGTCGGCAGGTGATTCTGGCGTGTCCAGCAGGTGGTTCTGGGGAGTGGAACAGGTGGTTCCGGCATACTCGGCAGGTGGTTCTGGGGTGTCCGGCACGAGCTTCTGGCACGTGTGAGAGGTGGTTCTGGCATGCCCGACAGGTGATTCCGGAGTGTCCGCCACGTGGTTCTGGCGTACCCGGCAGGTGATTTTGGCGTGTCTGGCAGGTGTTTCTTGCAAGTCGAGCATGTGGCTCAGGCATGCTCATCACGTGCTTCCGGCGTGTCCGGGACGTGGTTCTGGTGTGTCTGAGATCTGGTTCTGGCATGTCCGGCAGATGATTCCGGAGTGTCCACCAAGTGGTTCTGGAATACCCGGCAGGTGATTTTGGCGTGTCAGGTAGGTGGTTCCGGCGAGTCGAGTAGGTGGTTCCGGCGAGCTCGGCAGGTGGTTCAGGCGGGTCTTTCAGGTGGTTTCGGTCTGTTCGGGGTGTGGTTCCGGCATCTCAGGCACATGGTTCTGGCACGTCTGAGAGGTGGTTCCGGCCGGCCCGACAGGTGTTTCCATGGTGTCCGCCAAGTGGTTCTGGCATAGCTGGCAGGTGATGTTGGCGTGACCGGCAGGCGGTTCCAGCCAGCCCGGCAGGTTATTCCGAAGTGTTCACCAAATGGTTGTGGCGTAGCCGGCAGGTGATTTTGGCGTGTCCAGCCGGTCGTTTTGGCGAGTCGAGCAGGTGGTTCTGGCGTGCTCGGCAGGTGCTTCCGGTGTCATTGGCATGTGGTTCCGGCATGTCTGAGAGGTGGTTCCGCCATGCCCGGCACGTGATTCCGGAGTGTTCGCCAAGTGGTTCTGTCGTAGCCGGCAGGTGATTTTGCATGTCCGGCAATGGTTCCGGCGAGTCGAGCCTGTGGTTCTGGCGTGTCCAGCAGGTGGTTCCGGTCTGTCCAGCAGGTGGTTCTGGGGTGTCCGGCACTAGTTTCTGGCACGTCTGAAAGGTTGTGTCGGCATGCCCTTCACGTGATTCCGGCTTGTCCTCCAAGTGGTTCTGGTGTAGCGGGCAGGTGATTGTGGCGCGTCCGGCAGGTGGGACCGGTGAGTCAAGCAGGTGGTTCCGGCGAGTGTTTCCTGTGTTTCCGGTCTGTCCGGGAGATGGTTCCGGCCTGTCCGGCACGTGCTTCTGGCACTTCTGAGAGGTTGTGGTGGCATGCCCGGCAGGTGATTCTGGAGTGTCCGCCAAGTGGTTCTGGCGTAGCCGGCAGGTGATTTTTGGGTATCCGGCAGGTGGTTCTGAGGATTGGATCAGGAACTTCCGGCATATTCGGCAGGTGCTTCCGCCGTCTCCGACATGTGGTTTTGGCACCTCTGAGAGGTGGTTCCAGCATGCCCGGCAGGTGATTCCGGAGTGTGCGACAAGTGGTTGTGGCGTAGCAGGCTGGTGACTCTGGCGTGTCCAGCAGTTGGTTCTGGGGAGTGGATCAGGAACTTCTGGCATTCTCGGCAGGTGCTTCCGCCGTCTCCGGCATGTGGTTCTGGTGTGTCTGAGAGCTGGTTCTGGCATGTCCGGCAGATGATTCCAGAGTGTCCACGAAGTCGTTCTGGTATACCTGGCTGGTGGTTTTGGCGTGTCAGGAAGGTGGTTCCGGCTAGTTGAGCAGGTGGATCAGGCGTGCTCGCCAGGGGGTTCAGGTGGGTCTGGCAGGTGGTTTCGGTCTGTTCAGGGTGTGGTTCCGGCAGCTCAGGCACATGGTTCTGGCACGTCTGAGAGGTGGTTCCGGCCGGCCCGACAGGTGTTTCCGGAGTGTCCGCCAAGTGGTTCTGGCATAGCTGGCAGGTGATGTTGGCGTGAACGGCAGGTGGTTCCAGCCAGCCCGGCAGTTGATTCCGAAGTGTTCACCAAATGGTTGTGGCGTAGCCGTCAGGTGATTTTGGCGTGTCCAGCGGGTGGTTTTGGCGAGTCGAGCAGGTGGTTCTGGCGTGCTCGGCAGGTGCTTCCGATGTCATTGGCATGTGGTTCTGGCATGTCTGAGCGGTGGCTCCGCCATGCCCGGCAGGTGATTCCGGAGTGTTCGCCAAGTGGTTCTGGCGTAGCCGGCAGGTGATTTTGCTTGTCCGGCAATGGTTCCGGCGAGTCGAGCGGGTGGTTCCGGCATGTCCGGCAGGTGGTTCCGGCATTTCCAGCAGGTGGTACCGGCGCGCTCGGCAGGTGCTTCCGGTCTCTCCTGCACGTGGTTGTGGCTCGTCTGAGAGATGGTTCTGGCATGCCTGGCAGGTGATTCCAGAGTGTCCGGTAGGTGTTTCCGGCGTGTAAGGCACATGGTTCTGGAACGTCTCAGAGGTGGTTGCGCATGCCCAACAGGCGATTCTGGAGAGTCCGCCACGTGGTTCTGGCACGTCTGAGAGGTGGTTCCAGCATGCCCGGCAGGTCATCCCGGAGAGTCCTCCAAGTGGTTCTGGCGTATCCCGCAGGTGATTTTGGCATGTCCGGCAGGTGGTTCCATCATGCTCGGCAGGTGGCTCAGACGTGGCCGGCAGGTGGTTCCAGTCTGTCCAGTACGTGTTTCCAGCTTGTCCGGCACGTGGTTCTGGTACATCTGAGAGGTTGTTCCGCCATGGTGGGCAGGTGATTCCGGACTGTTCCCCAGGTGGTTCTGGCCTAGCCAGAAGTTGATATTGGTGTGTCTGGCAGGTGGTTCCGTCGAGTCGAGCAGCTGGCTGTGGTGTGTTCGGCAGGTGGTTCCGGCGTGTCTGGCAGGTGGTTCCGTTCTGTCCAATAGGTCATTCCGGCATGTCCGGCATGTGCTCCTGGCACGTCTGAGAGGTGGTTCTGGCATGCCAGGCAGGTGATTCCTGAGAGTCGGGTATGTGGTTCTGGTGTAGCCGGCAGTTCATTTTGGCATGTCCGGCACATGGGTCCTGCGAGTCGAGCAGGTGGTTCCGGCGTGCTCGGCAGGTGGTCCAGGCGTGTCCGGCAGGTGGTTCCAGACTGTCCAGGACTTGGTTCCAGCGTGTCCGGCAAACGGTTTTGTTACGTCTGAGAGGTGGCTCCTGCATGCACGGCAGGTGATTCCGGACTTCTGCCAGGTGGTTCCCGCATAGCCAGCTGTTGATTTTGGCCTGTCTGGCGGGTGGTTCCTACGTTTCGAGCCGGTGGCTCTGGCGTGCTCCGCAGGTGGTTCCGGCATGTCTGGCAGGTGGTTCCGGTCTGTCCGGTAGGTGTTTCTGGCGTGTCCGGCACGTGCTTCCGGCACGTCTGAGTGGTGGTTCCGGCATGCGCGGCAGGTGATTCCGGAGTGTCCGCCACGTGGTTCTGGTGTACCTGGCAGGTGATTTTGGCGTGTCCGGGAGGTGTTTCTGGCGAGTCGAGCAGGTGGGTCCGGCATGCTCGGCAGGTGCTGCCGGCGTCTCCGGCACGTGGTTCTGGTGTGTCTGAGAGCTGGTTCCAGAATGTCTGGCAGATGATTCCGGAGTCTCCACCAAGTGGTTGTGGCATACCCGGCAGGTGATTTTAGCGTGTCAGGTAGGTGGTTCCGGCGAGTCGAGCAGGTGGTTCCGGCGTGCTCGACAGGTGCTTCCAGTGTCATTGGCACGTGGTTCTGGCATGTCTGAGAGGTGGTTCCGGCATGCCGGGCAGGTGATTCAGGAGTGTCGAGTAAGTGGTTCTGGTGTAGCCGGCAGTTACTTTTGGCGTGTCCGGCACGTGGGTACTGAAAGTCGAGCAGGTGGTTCCGGCGTGCTCGGCAGGTGGTCCAGGCGTGTCCGGCAGGTGGTTCCAGTCTGTCCAGGACGTGGTTCTAGCGTCTCTGCCACATGGTTCTGGTGTGTCTGAGAGCTGGTTCTTGCATGTCCGGCAGAGATTCCGGAGTGTCCGTCAAGTGCATCTGGCATGCCCGGCAGGTGATTTTGGCGTGTGACCTTCGTGATTCCGCCGAGTCGAGTAGGTGGTTCCGGCGTGCTCGGCAGGTGGTTCAGGCATGTCAGGTAGGTGGTTTCTGTCTGTTTGGGGTGTGGTTCCGGCATCTCATGCACATGGTTCTGTCACGTCTGAGATGTCGTTCCGGCCGGCCCGACAGGTGTTTCTGCAGTGTCCGACGAGCGGTTCCGGCGTAGTTGGCAGGTCATTTTGTTCTGGCGTAGCTGGCAGGTGATGTTGGCGTGACCGGCAGGTGGTTCCAGCAAGCCCGGCAGGTGATTGCGAAGTGTTCACCAACTGGTTGTGGCGTAGACGGCAGGTGATTTTTGGGTCTCCGGCAGGTGGTTCTGGTGAGACGAGCAGGAGGTTCCTGCGTGCTCGGCAGGTGCTTCTGGTGTCATTGGCACGTGGTTCTGGCATGTCTGAGAGGTGGTTCCGGCATGCCCGGCCAGTGATTACAGAGTGTTCGCCAAGTGGTTCTGGTGTAGCCGGCAGGTGATTTTGCCATGTCCGGCATGTGGTTCCAGAGAGTCGAGCATGTGGTTCCAGCGTGCTCGACAATTGGTTCAGGCAGGTCCGGCAGAGGGTTCCGGTATGTCCGGGAGGTGGTTCTGGCGTGTCCGGTATTGGTTCCGGCACGTCTGACCGGTGGTTCTATCATGCCCAGCAGGTGATTCAGAGAGTCCACCACGTGGTTTTGGCGTAGCCGGCAGGTGATTTTGGCATGTCCGGCAGGTTTTTCAGGCGAGTTGAGCAGGTGCTTCCGGCATGCCCGAAAGCTGCTTCCGGTGTGTCCGGTAGGTGGTTCCGGCGTGTACGGCACGTGGTTCTGGTACGTCTCAGAGGTGGTTGCGCATGCCCAACAGGCGACTCTGGACAGTCCGCCACGTGGTTCTGGCACGTCTGAGAGGTGGTTCCAGCATGCCCGGCAGGTCATCCCAGAGAGTCCTCCAAGTGGTTCTGTCATAGCCCGCAGGTGTTTTTGGCGAGTCCGGCAGGTGGTTCCGTCGTGCTCGGTAGGTGGTTCAGGCGTGGCCGGCAGGTGGTTCCAGTCTGTCCAGTACGTGTTTCCAGCTTGTGCGGCACGTGGTTCTGGTACGTCTGAGAGGTGGTTATTGCATGCCCGGCAGGTGATTCCGGACTGTCCGCCAGGTGGTTCTCGCATAGCCAGCTGTTGATTTTGGCCTGTCTGGCAGGTGGCTCCGGCGTGCTCGGCAGGTGTTCCGGCATGTCTGGCTGGTGGTTCTGGTCTGTCCAGTAGGTCGTTCCGGCATGTCCGGCACGTGCTTCTGGCACTTCTGAGAGGTGGTTCCGCCATGGCTGGCAGGTGATTCTGGACTGTCCCCCAGGTGGTTCTGGCATAGCCAGCAGTTGATATTGGCCTGTCCGGCATGTGGTTCCGGCGAGTCGAGCAGCTGGCTGTGGCGTGTTCGGCAGGTGGTTCCGGCATGTCTGGCAGGTGGTTCCGTTCTGTCCGATAGTTCGTTCCGGCATGTCCGGCATGTGCTTCTGGCACATGTGAGAGGTGGTTCTGGCATGCCAGGCAGGTGATTCCGGAGTGTCGGGTAAGTGGTTCTGGCGTAGCCGGCAGCTCATTTTGGCGTGTCAGGCATGTGGGTCCTGCGAGTCAAGCAGGTGGTTCTGGTGTGCTCGGCAGGTGGTCCAGGCGTGCCCGGCAGGTGGTTCTGGTCTTACGGGGAGGGGGATCCGGCGTGTCCGGCATGTTTTTCCGGCACGTCTGAGAGGTGGTTCTATGATGCCCGGCAGGTGATTCCAGAGAGTCCACCAAGTGGTTTTGGCGTAGCCGGCAGGTGATTTTGGCATGTCCGGCAGATGGTTCAGACGAGTTGAGCAGGTGGTTCTGGCGTGCTCGGCAGGTGCTTCCGAAGTTCTCGCCAAGTGGTTCTGGCGTAGCCGTCAGGTGATTTCACATGTCCGGCGATGTTTCCGGCGTGTCGAGCCGGTCGTTCCGGCGTGTCCGACAGGTGTTTGCCGTGTGTCAGGCAGGTGGTTCTGGGGTGTCCGGCACGAGGTTCTGCCACGACTGACATGTTGTGCCGGCATGCCCTTCACGTGATTGCAGCTTGTCCCGCAAGTGGTTCTGGTGTAGCCGTCAGGTGATTTTTGCGTGTCCAGCAGTTGGGACTGGTGAGTCAAGCAAGTGGCTCCGGCCAGTGTTTCCTGTGGTTCCGGTCTGTCCGGGAGATGGTTCCGGCCTGTCCGGCACGTGCTTCTGGCACTTCTGAGAGGTTGTGCTGGCATGCACGGCAGGGGATTCCGGAGTGTCCGCCAATTGGTTCTGGCATAGCCGGCAGGTGATTTTGCCAAGTCCAGCATGTGGTTCCAGCGAGTCGAGCATGTGGTTCCGGCGTGCTCGACAGTTGGCTCAGGCAGGTCCGGCAGGTGGTTCCGGCGTGTCCGGCACGTGGTTCCGGCACGTCTGAGAGGTGGTTCTATCATGCCCGGCAGGTGATTCCAGAGAGTCCACCAAGTGGTTTTGGCGTAGCCGGCAGGTGATTTTGGCGTGTCCCGCAGGTGGTTCAGGCGACTTGAGCAGGTGGTTCCGAAGTGCTCGGCAGGTGCTTCCGGCGTCTCCGGCACGTGTTTCTGGCACATCTGACATGTGGTTCCGGCATGCCCAAAAGGTGATTCCGGTGTGTCCAGGAGGTGGTTCCGTCGAGTCGAGCAGCTGGCTTTGGTGTGTTCGGCAGGTGGTTCCGGCATGTCTGGCAGGTAGTTCCGTACTGTCCGATAGGTCGTTCCGGCATGTCCAGCACGTGCTCCTGGGACGTCTGAGAGGTGGTTCCGGCATGCCAGGCAGGTGATTCCGTAGTGTCCGCCAGGTGGATCTGGCGTACCCGGCAGGTGATTGTGGTGTGTCCACTAGGTGGTTCTGGGGAGTGGATAAGGTGGTTCCGGCATACTCGGCAGGTGGTACCGGCGTGTCCGGAACTTGGTTCTGGCAAGTCTGAGAGGTGGTTCCGGCATGCCTGACAGGTGATTCCGGAGTGTTCGCCAAGTGGTTCTGGCGTAGCCGGCAGGTCATTTAGCATGTCCGGCGGTGGTTCCGGCGAGTCGAGCCGGTGGTTCCGGCGTGTCCAGCAGGTGTTTCCGGTCTGTCCGGCAGGTGGTTCTGGCGTGACCGGCACGAGGTTCTGGCACGTCTGAGAGTTGGTTCCGGCATGCCTGACAGGTGATTCCGGAGTGTCTGCCACGTGGTTCTGGTGTACCCGGCAGGTGATTTTGGCGTGTCTGGCAGGTGTTTCTTGCAAGTCGAGCATTTGGCTCAGGCATGCTCAGCAGGTGCTTCCGGCGTGTCTGGCACGTGGTTCTGGTGTGTCTGAGAGCTGGTTCTGGCATGTCCGGCAGATGATTCCGGAGTGTCCACCAAGTGGTTGTGGCATACCCGGCAGGTTATTTTAGCGTGTCAGGTAGGTGGTTCCAGCGAGTCGAGTAGGTGGTTGCGGCGTGCTCGGCAGGTGGTTCAGGCGGGTCTGGCAGGTGGTTTCGGTCTGTTCGGGGAGTGGTTCCGGCATCTCAGGCACATGGTTCTGGCATGTCTGATAGGTGGTTCCGGCCGGCCCGACAGGTGTTTCCATGGTTTCCGATAAGTGGTTCTGGCATAGCTGGCATGTGATGCTGGCGTGACCGGCAGGTGGTTCCAGCCAGCCCGGCAGGTGATTCCGAAGAGTTCACCAAATGGTTGTGGCGTAGCCGGCAGGTGATTTTGGCGTGTCCAGCAGGTGGTTTTGGCGAGTCGAGCAGGTGGTTCTGGCGTGCTCGGCAGGTGCTTCCGGTGTCATTGGCATGTGGTTCCGGCATGTCTGAGAGGTGGTTCCGCCATGCCAGGCAGGTGATTCCGGAGTGTTCGCCAAGTGGTTCTGGTGTAGCCACAGTTGATTTTGCATGTCCGGCATGGTTCCGGCGAGTCGAGCCGGTGGTTCCGGCATGTCCGGCATGTGGTTCCGGCATGCCCGGCAGGTGATTCCGGAGTGTCCGGCATGTGGTTCTGGCACCTCTGAGAGGTGGTTCCGACATGCCCGACAGGTGATACCGGAGTGTCCAGCATTTGGTTCTGGCACCTGTGAGAGGTGGTTCCGGCATGCCCAGCAGTTGGTTATGGAGTGTCTGCCGAGTGGTTCTGGAGTAGCCGGCAGGTGATTCTGGCGTATCCAGCAGGTGGTTCTGGGGACTGGATCAGGTGGTTCCGGCATACTCGGCAGGTGGTACCGGCGTGTCCAGAACATGGTTCTGGCAAGTCTGAGAGGTGGTTCCATCACGCCCGACAGGTGATTCTGGAGCGTCCGCCAAGTGTTTCTGGCGTACCCGGCAGGTGATTTTCGCCTGTCCGACAGGTGTATCTTGCGAGTCGAGCAGGTGGCTGAGGCATGCTCAGCTGGTGCTTCCGGCGTCTCTGGCACGTGGTTCTGGTGTGTCTGAGAGCTGTTTCTGGCATCTCTGGCAGATGATTCCAGAGTGTCCACCAAGTGGTTCTGGTAGACCTGGCAGGTGATTTTGGCGTGTCAGGAAGTTGGTTCCGGATAGTTGAGCAGGTGGATAAGGCGTGCTCGCCAGGGGGTTCAGGCGGGTCTGGCAGGTGGTTTCGCTCTGTTCGGGGAGTGGTTCCGGCATCTCAGGCTCATGGTTCTGGCACGTATGAGAGGTGGTTCCGGCCGGCCCGACAGGTGTTTCCATGGTGTCCGCCAAGTGGTTCTGGCATAGCTGGCAGGTGATGTTGGCGTCACCGGCAGGTGGTTCCAGCAAGCCCGGCATGTGATTCCGAAGAGTTCACCAAATGGTTGTGGCGTAGCCGGCAGGTGATTTTGGCGTGTCCAGCAGGTGGTTTTGGCGAGTTGAGCAGGTGGTTCTGGCGTGCTCGGCATGTGCTTCCGGTGTCATTGGCATGTGGTTCCGGGATGTCTGAGAGGTGTTTCCGGCATGCCCGACAGGTGTTTCCGGAGTGTTCGCCATGTGGTTCTGGCGTAGCTGAAAGATGATGTTGGCGTGACCGGCAGGTGGTTCCAGCCAGCCCGGCAGGTGATTCAGGAGTGTCTGCCGAGTGGTTCTGGCATAGCCGGCAGGTGATTTTGGCGTGTTCAGCGGGTCTTTTTGGCGAGTCGAGCAGGTGGTTCTGGCGTGCTCGGCAGGTGCTTCCGGTGTCATTGGCATGTGGTTCCGGCATGTCCAGCAGGTGGTTCCGGCATGCCCGGAAGGTGATTCCGGAGTGTCCGGCATGTGGTTCTGGCACCTCTGAGAGGTGGTTGCGGCATGCCCGGCAGGTGATACCGGAGTGTCCGGCATTTGGTTCTGGCACCTCTGAGAGGTGGTTCCGGAATGCCTTTCATGTGATACCGGAGTGTCTGCCGAGTGGTTCTGGCGTAGCCGGCAGGTGATTCTGGCGTGTCCAGCAGGTGGTTCTGGGGAGTGGATCAGGTGGTTCCGGCATACTCTGCAGGTTGTACCGGCGTGTCCGGAACATGGTTCTGGCAAGTCTGAGAGGTGGTTTCGGCATGCCCGACAGGTGATTCTGGAGTGTTCGTCAAGTGGTTCTGGCGTAGCCGGCAGGTCATTTTGCAAGTCCGGCAGTGGTTCCGGCGAGTCGAGCCGGTGGTTCCGGCGTGTCCAGCAGGTGTTTCCGGTCTGTCCGGCAGGTGGTTCTGGCGTGACGGGCACGAGGTTCTGGCACGTCTGAGAGTTGGTTCCGGCTTGCCCGACAGGTGATTCTGGAGTGTTCGCCACGTGGTTCTGGCGTACCCGGCAGGTGATTTTGGCGTGTCTGGCAGGTGTTAATTGCAAGTCGAGCATTTGGCTCAGGCATGCTCAGCAGGTGCTTCCGGCGTGTCTGGCACGTGGTTCCGGTGTGTCTGAGAGCAGGTTCTGGCATGTCCGGCAGATGATTCCGGAGTGTCCACCAAGTGGTTCTTTCAAACCCTGCAGGTGATTTTAGCGTGTCAGGTAGGTGGTTCCGGCGAGTCGAGTCGGTGGTTCCGGCGTGCTCGGCAAGTGGTTCAGGCGGGTCTGGCAGGTGGTTTCGGTCTGTTCTGGGTGTAGTTCTGGCATCTCAGGCACATGGTTCTGGCACGTCTGAGAGGTGGTTCCGGCCGGCCGGAGAGGTGTTTCCGGAGTGTCCGCTAAGTGGTTCTGGCGTAGCTGAAAGGTGATGTTGGCGTGACCAGCAGGTGGTTCCACCCAGCCCGGCAGGTGATTCCGGAGTTTCTGCCGTGTGGTTCTGGCGTAGCTGGCAGGTGATTTTGGCGTGTCCATCAGGTGGTTCCAGCGAGCTCGGCAGGTGGTACCAGCGTGTCCGGAACATGGTTCTGGCACGTCTGAGAGATGGTTCCGTCATGCCAGGCAGGTGATTCCGGAGTGTCCGCCAAGTGGTTCTGGCGTAGCTGAAAGGTGATGTTGGCGTGAGCGGCAGGTGGTTCCAGCTAGCCCGGCATGTGATTCCGGAGTCTCCGCCACGTGGTTCTGGCGTACCCGGCAGGTGATTTTGGCGTGTCTGGCAGGTGTTTCTTGCAAGTCGAGCATTTGGCTCAGTTATGCTCAGCAGGTGCTTCCGGCGTGTCTGGCACGTGGTTCTGGTGTGTCTGAGAGCTGGTTATAGCATGTCCGGCAGATGATTCCGGAGTGTCCACCAAGTGGTTGTGGCATACCCGGCAGGTGATTTTAGCGTGTCAGGTAGGTGGTTCCAGCGAGTCGAGTAGGTGGTTCCTGCGTGCTCGGCAGGTGGTTGAGGCGGGTCTGGCAGGTGGTTTCGGTCTGTTCGGGGTGTGGTTCCGGAATCTCAGGAACATGGTTCTGGCACGTGTGATAGGTGGTTCCGGCCGGCCCGACATGAGTCTCCATGGTGTCCGCCAGGTGGTTGTGGCATAGCTGGCAGGTGATGTTGGCGTGACCAGCAGGTGGTTCCAGCCAGCCCGGCAGGTGATTCCGAAGTGTTCACCAAATGGTTGTGGCGTAGCCGGAAGGTGATTTTGGCGTGTCCAGCAGGTGGTTTTGGCGAGTCGAGCAGGTGGTTCTGGCGTGCTCGGCAGGTGCTTCCGGTGTCATTGGCATGTGGTTCCGGCATGTCTGAGAGGTGGTTCCGCCATGCCCGGCAGGTGATTCCGGAGTGTTCCCCAAGTGGTTCTGGCATAGCCGGCAGGTGATTTTGCATGTCCGGCAATGGTTCCGGCGAGTCGAGCCGGTGGTTCCGGCATGTCCGGCAGGTGGTTCCGGCATGCCCGGCAGGTGATTCCAGAGTGTCTGGCATTTGGTTCTGGCACCTCTGAGAGGTGGTTCCGGCATGCCCGTCAGATGATACCGGAGTGTTCGCCAAGTGGTTCTGGCGTAGCCGGCAGGTGATTTTGCATGTCCGGCAATGGTTCCGGCGAGTTGAGCCGGTGGTTCCGAAATGTCCGGCATGTGGTTCTGGCATGTCCGGCAGGTGGTTCCGGCATGTCCACAACGAGGTTCCAGCATGCCCGGCAGGTGATTCCGGAGTGTCCGGCATGTGGTTCTGGCACCTCTGAGAGGTGGTTCCGGAATGCCTGGCATGTGATTCCGGAGTGTCTGCCGAGTGGTTCTGGCGTAGCCGGCAGTTGATTTTGGCGTGTCCACTAGGTGGTTCTGGGGAGTGGATCAGCTGGTTCCGGCATACTCGGCAGGTGGTACCGGCGTGTCCATAACATGGTTCTGGCACGTCTGAGAGGTGGTTACGGCTGGCCGGAGAGGTGTATCCGGAGTGTCCGCCAAGTGGTTCTGGCGTAGCTGAAAGGTGATGTCGTGACCAGCAGGTGGTTCCAGGCAGCCCGGCAGGTGATTCCGGAGTGTCTGCCGTGTGGTTCTGGCGTAGCTGGCAGGTGATTTTGGCGTGTCCAGCAGGTGGTTCCGGCGAGCTCGGCAGGTGGTACCAGCGTGTCCGGAACATGGTTCTGGCACGTCTGAGAGATGGTTCCGGCATGCCAGGCAGGTGATTCCGGAGCGTCCGCCACGTGGTTCTGGCGTACCCGGCAGGTGATTTTGGCGTGTCTGGCAGGTATTTCTTGCAAGTCGAGCATTTGGCTCAGGCATGATCAGCAGGTGCTTCCGGCGTGTCTGGCACGTGGTTCTGGTGTGTCTGAGGGCTGGTTCTGGCATGTCCGGTAGATGATTCCGTAGTGTCCACCAAGTGGTTGTGGCATACCCGGAAGGTGATTTTGGCATGTCAGGTAGGTGGTTCCGGCGCATCAAATAGGTGGTTCCGGTGTGCTCGGCATGTGGTTCAGGCGCGTCTGGCAGGTGGTTTCGGTCTGTTCGGGGTGTGGTTCCGGCATCTCAGGCACATGGTTCTGGCACGTCTGATAGGTGGTTCCGGCCGGCCCGACAGGTGTTTCCATGGTGTCCGCCAAGTGGTTCTGGCATAGCTGGCAGGTGATGTTGGCGTGACCGGCAGGTGGTTCCAGCCAGCCCGGCAGGTGATTCCGAAGTGTTACCAAATGGTTGTGGCGTAGCCAGCAGGTGATTTTGGCGAGTCGAGCAGGTGGTTTTGGCGAGTCGAGCAGGTGTTTCTGGCGTGCTAGGCAGATGCTTCAGGTGTCATTGGCATGTGGTTCCGGCATGTCTGAGAGGTGGTTCCGCCATGCCCGGCAGGTGATTCCGGAGTGTTCGCCAAGTGGTTCTGGCGTAGCCGGCAGGTGATTTTGCATGTCCGGCAATGGTTCCGGCGAGTCGAGCCGGTGGTTCCGGCATGTCCGGCAGGTGATTCCGGCATTTCCAGCAGGTGGTTCAGGGGAGTGGATCTGGTGGTTCCGGCATGCCCGGCAGGTGATTCCGGAGTGTCCGGCATGTGGTTCTGGCACCTCTGAGAGGTTGTTCTGGCATGCCCGGCATGTGATACCGGAGTGTCCGGCATTCGGTTCTGGCACCTCTGAGAGATGGTTCCGGGATGCCTGGCATGTGATTCCGGAGTGTCTGCCGAGTGGTTCTCGCGTGTGCAGAAGGTGTTTCCGCTCTGTCCGGCAGGTGGTTCTGGCGTGTCCGGCACGAGGTTCTGGCACGTCTGAGAGTTGGTTCCGGCATGCCCGACAGGTGATTCCGGAGTGTTCACCAAATGGTTGTGGCATAGCCGGAAGGTGATTTTGGCGTGTCCAGCTGGTGGTTTTGGCGAGTCGAGCAGGTGGTTCTGGCGTGCTCGGCAGGTGCTTCCGGTGTCATTGGCATGTGGTGCCGGCATGTCTGAGAGGTGGTTCCACCATGCCCGGCAGGTGATTCCGGAGTGTTCCCCAAGTGGTTCTGGCGTAGCCGGCAGGTGATTTTGCATGTCCGGCAATGGTTCCGGCGAGTCGAGCCGGTGGTTCCGGAGTGTCCGGCAGGTGATTCCGGCATGTCCAGCTGGTGGTTCCGGCATGCCCGGCAGGTGATTCCGGAGAGTCTGCCGAGTGGTTCTTTCGTAGCCGGCAGGTGATTTTGGCGTGTCCAGCAGGCGGTTCCGGCGAGCTCGGCAGGTGGTACCGGCGTGTCCGGAACATGGTTCTGGTACGTCTGAGAGATGGTTCCGGCATGCCCGGCAGGTGATTCCGGAGTGTCCGGCATGTGGTTCTGGCACCTCTGAGAGGTGGTTCTGGCATGCCGGGCAGGTGGTTCCGGAGTGTCTGCCGATTGGTTCTGGCGTAGTCAGCAGGTGATTCTGGCGTGTAGAGCAGGTGGTTCTGGGGAGTGGATCAGGTGGTTCCGGCATACTTGGCAGGTGGTACCGGCTTGTCCGGAACATGGTTCTGGCAAGTCTGAGAGGTGGTTCCGGCATGCCCGACAGGTGATTCCGGAGTGTTCGCCAAGTGGTTCTGGCGTAGCCGGCAGGTCATTTTGCATGTCCGGCGGTGGTTCCGGCGAGTCGAGCCGGTGGTTCCGGCGTGGCCGGCAGGTGATTTCGGCGTGTCCAGCAGGTGGTTTTGGCGAGTCAAGCAGGTTGTTCTGGCGTGCTCAGCAGGTGCTTCCGGTGTCATTGGCATGTGGTTCCGGCATGTCTGAGAGGTGGTTCCGCCACGCCCGGCAGGTGATTCCGGAGTGTTCGCCAAGTGGTTCTGCCGTAGCCGGCAGGTGATTTTGCATGTCCGGCAATGGTTCCGGCGAGTCGAGCCGGTGGTTCCGGCATGTCCGGCAGGTGGTTCCGGCATGCCCGGCAGGTGATTCTGGAGTGTCCGGCATGTGGTTCTGGCACCCCTGAGAGGTGGTTGCGGCATGCCCGGCAGGTGATACCGGAGTGTCCGGCATTTGGTTCTGGCACCTCTGAGAGGTTGTTCCGGAATGCCTGGCATGTGATTCCGGAGTGTCTGCCGAGTGGTTCTGGCGTAGCCGGCAGGTGATTTTGGCGTGTCCAGCAGGTGGTTCCGGCGAGCTCGGTAGGTGGTACCAGCGTGTCTGGAACATGGTTCTGGCACGTCTGAGAGATGGTTCCGGCATGCCCGGCAGGTGATACCGGAGTGTCCGGCATGTGGTTCTGGCACCTCTGAGAGGTGGTTCCGGCATGCCCGGCAGTTGGTTACGGAGTGTCTGCCGAGTGGTTCTGGAGTAGCCGGCAGGTGATTCTGGCGTATCCAGCAGGTGGTTCTGGGGAGTGGAGCAGGTGGTTACGGCATACTCGGCAGGTGGTACCGGCGTGTCCGGAACATGGTTCTGGCAAGTCTGAGAGGTGGTTCCGGCATGCCCGACCGGTGATTCCGGAATGTCCGCCACGTGGTTCTGGCGTACCCGGCAGGTTATTTTGGCGTGTCTGGCAGGTGTTTCTTGCAAGTCGAGCATTTGGCTCAGGCATGCTCAGCAGGTGCTTCCGGCGTGTCTGGCACGTGGTTCTGGTGTGTCTGAGAGCTGGTTCTGTCATGTCCGGCAGATGATTCCGGAGTGTCCACCAAGTGGTTGTGGCATACCCGGCAGGTGATTTTAGCGTGTCAGGTAGGTGGTTCCGGCGAGTCGAGTAGGTGGTTCCGGCGTGCTCGGCAGGTGGTTCAGGCGGGTCTGGCAGGTGGTTTCGGTCTGTTCGGGATGTGGTTCTGGCATCGCAGGCACATGGTTCTGGCACGTCTGATAGGTGGTTCCGGCCGGCGCGACAGGTGTTTCCATGGTGTCCGCCAAGTGGTTCTGGCATAGCTGGCTGGTGATGTTGGCATGACCGGCAGGTGGTTCCAGCCAGCCCGGCAGGTGATTCCGAACAGTTCACCAAATGGTTGTGGCGTAGCCGGCAGGTGATTTTGGCGTGTCCAGAAGGTGGTTTTGGCGAGTCGAGCAGGTGGTTCCAGCGTGCTCGGCAGGTGCTTTCGGTGTCATTGGCATGTGGTTCCGGCATGTCTGAGAGGTGGTTCCGCCATGCCCGGCAGGTGATTCCGGAGTGTTCGCCAAGTGGTTCTGCCGTAGCCGGCTGGTGATTTTGCATGTCCGGCAATGGTTCCGGCGAGTCGAGCTGGTGGTTCCAGCATGTCTGGCAGGTGGTTCCGGCATGCCCGGCAGGTGATACCGTAGTCTGTGGCATTTGGTTCTGGCACCTCTGAGAGGTGGTTCCTTAATGCCTGGCATGTGATTCCGGAGTGTCTGCCGAGTGGTTCTGGCGTAGCCGGCAGTTGATTTTGGCGTGTCCACTAGGTGGTTCTGGGTAGTGGATCAGCTGGTTCCGGCATACTCGGCAGGTGGTCCCGGCGTGTCCAGAACATGGTTCTGGCAAGTCTGAGAGGTGGTTCCTGCACGCCCGACAGGTGATTCCGGAGTGTCTGCCAAGTGTTTCTGGCGTACTCAGCAGGTGATTTTGGCATGTCCGACTGGTGAATCTTGCGAGTCGAGCAGGTGGCTCAGGCATGCTCAGCTGGTGCGTCCGGCGTCTCTGGCACGTGGTTCTGGTGTGTCTGAGAGCTGGTTCTGGCATGTCCGGCAGATGATTCCGGAGTGTCCACGAAGTGGTTCTGGTATACCTGGCAGGTGATTTTGGCGTGTCGGGAAGGTGGTTCCGGCTAGTTGAGCAGGTGGCTCAGGCGTGCTCGCCAGGGGGTTCCGGCGGGTCTGGCAGGAGGTTTCGGTCTGTTCGGGGAGTGGTTCCGGCATCTCAGGCACATGGTTCTGGCACGTCTGAGATGTGGTTCCGGCCGGCCCGACAGGTGTTTCCGGAGTGTCCGCTAAGTGGTTCTGGCGTAGCTGAAAGGTGATGTTGGCGTGACTGGCAGGTGGTTCCAGCCAGCCCGGCAGGTGATTCCGGAGTGTCTGCCGAGTGGTTCTGGCGTAGCCGGCAGTTGATTTTGGCGTGTCCACTAGGTGGTTCTGGGGAGTGGATAAGCTGGTTCCGGCATACTCGGCAGGTGGTACCGGTGTGTCCAGAACATGGTTCTGGCAAGTCTGAGAGGTGGTTCCGGCACGCCCGACAGGTGATTCCGGAGCGTCCGCCAAGTGGTTCTGGCATAGCTGGCAGGTGATGTTGGCGTGACCGGCAGGTGGTTTCAGCCAGTCAGGCAGGTGATTCCGAAGTGTTCACCAAATGGTTGTTGCGTATCCGGAAGTTGATTTTGGCGTGTCCAGCAGGTGGTTTTGGCGAGTCGAGCAGGTGGTTCTGGCGTGCTCGGCAGGTGCTTCCGGTGTCATTGGCATGTGGTTCCGGCATGTCTGAGAGGCGGTTCCGGCACGCCCGACAGGTGATTCCGGAGCATCCGCCAAGTGTTTCTGGCGTACCCGGCAGGTGATTTTGGCATGTCCGACAGGTGTTTCTCGTGAGTCGAGCAGGTGGCTCAGGCATGCTCAGCTGGTGCTTCCGGCGTCTCTGGCACGTGGCTCTGGTGTGTCTGAGAGCTGGTTCTGGCATGTCCGGCAGATGATTCCGGAGTGTCCACCAAGTGGTTCTGGTATACCTGGCAGGTGATTTTGGCGTGTCAGGAAGGTGGTTCCGGCTAGTTGAGCAGGTGGATCAGGCGTGCTCGCCAGGGTGTTCAGGCAGGTCTGGCAGGTGGTCTCGGTCTGTTCGGGGAGTGGTTCCGGCATCTCAGGCACATGGTTCTGGCACGTCTGAGAGGTGGTTCCGGCCGGCCCGACAGGTGTTTCCGGAGTGTCCGCCAAGTGGTTCTGGCGTAGCTGAAAGGTGATGTTGGCGTGACCGGCTGGTGGTTCCAGCCAGCCCGGCAGGTGATTCCAGCGTGTCTGCCGAGTGGTTCTGGCGTAGCCGGCCGGTGATTTTGGCGTGTCCAGCAGGTGGTTCTGGCGAGCTCGGCAGGTGGTACCGGCATGTCCGGAACTTGGTTCTGGCACGTCTGAGAGATGGTTCTGGCATGCCCGGCAGGTTATTCCGGAGTGTCCGGCATGTGGTTCTGGCACCTCTGAGAGGTGGTTCCGGCATGCCTGGCAGTTGGTTACGGAGTGTCTGCCGAGTGGTTCTGGAGTAGCCGGCAGGTGATTCTGGCGTATCCAGCAGGTGGTTCTGGGGAGTGGATCAGGTGGTTCCGGCATACTCGGCAGGTGGTACCGGCGTGTCCGGAACTTGGTTCTGGCAAGTCTGAGAGGTGGTTCCGGCATGCCCGACAGGTGATTTTGGAGTGTTCGCCAAGTGGTTCTGGCGTAGCTGGCAGATCATTTTGCATTTCCGGTGGTGGTTCCGGTGAGTCGAGCCGGTTGTTCCGGCATGTCCAGCAGTGTTTCCGGTCTGTCCGGCAGGTGGTTCTGGCGTCACCGGCACGAGGTTCTGGCACGTCTGAGAGTTGGTTCCGGCATGCCCGACAGGTGATTCCGGAGCGTCCGCCAAGTGTTTCTGGCGTACCCGGCAGGTGATTTTGGAATGTCCGACAGGTGTTTCTGTTAGTCGAGCAGGTGGCTTAGGCATGCTCAGCTGGTGCTTCCGGCGTCTCTGGCACGTGGTTCTGGTGTGTCTGAGAGCTGGTTCTGGCATGTCCGGCAGATGATTCCGGAGTGTCCACCAAGTGGTTGTGGCATACCCGGCAGGTGATTTTAGCGTGTCAGATAGGTGGTTCCAGCGAGTCGAGTAGGTGGTTCCGGCGTGCTCGGCAGGTGGTTCAGGCGGGTCTGGCAGGTGGTTTCGGTCTGTTCGGGGAGTGGTTCCGGCATCTCAGGCACATGGTTGTGGCACGTCTGATAGGTGGTTCCGGCCGGCCCGACAGGTGTTTCCATGGTGTCCGCCAAGTGGTTCTGGCATAGCTGGCAGGTGATGTTGGCGTGAGCGGCAGGTGATTCCAGAAAGCCCGGCAGGTGATTCCGGAGTGTCCGGCATGTGGTTCTGGCACGTCTGCGAGATGGTTCCGACATGCCCGGCAGTTGGTTCCGGAGTGTCTGCCGAGTGGTTCTGGCGTAGCTGGCAGGGGATGTTGGCGTGACCGGCAGGTGGTTCCAGCAAGCCAGGCTGGTAATTCCGAAGAGTTCACCAAGTGGTTGTGGCGTAGCAGGCAGGTGATTTTGGCGTGTCCAACAGGTGGTTTTGGCGAGTCGAGCAGGTGGTTCTGGCGTGTCCGGCATGTGCTTCCGGTGACATTGGCATGTGGTTCCGGCATGTCTGAGAGGTGGTTCCGCCATGCCCGGCAGGTGATTCCGGAGTGTTTGCGAAGTGGTTCTGGCGTAGCCGGCAGGTGATTTTGCATGTCCGGCAGTGGTTCCGGCGAGTCGAGCCGGTGGTTCCGGCATGTCCGGCAGGTGGTTCCGGCATGCCCGGCAGGTGATTCCGGAGTGTCCGGCATGTGGTTCTGGCACCTCTGAGAGGTGGTTCCGGCATGCCCGGCAGGTGATTCCGGAGTGTCCGGCATGTGTTTCTGGCACCTCTGAGAGGTGGTTCCCGCATGCCCGGCAGTTGGTCACGGAGTGTCTGCCGAGTGGTTCTGGAGTAGCCGGCAGGTGATTCTAGCGTATCCAGCAGGTGGTTCTGGGGAGTGGATCAGGTGGTTCCGGCATACTCGGCAGGTGGTACCGGCGTGTCCGGAACTTGGTTCTGGCAAGTCTGAGAGGCGGTTCCGGCATGCCCGACAGGTGATTCCGGAGTGTTCGCCAAGTGGTTCTGGCGTAGCCGGCAGGTCATTTAGCATGTCCGGCGGTGGTTCCGGCGAGTCGAGCCGGTGGTTCCGGCGTGTCCAGCAGGTGTTTCCGGTCTGTCCAGCAGGTGGTTCTGGCGTGACCGGCACGAGGTTCTGGCACGTCTGAGAGTTGGTTCCGGCATGCCCGACAGGTGATTCCGGAGTGTCTGCCACGTGGTTCTGGCGTACCCGGCAGGTGATTTTGGCGTGTCTGGCAGGTGTTTCTTGCAAGTCGAGCATTTGGCTCAGAAATGATCAGCAGGTGCTTCCAGCGTGTCTGGCACGTGGTTCCGGTGTGTGTGAGAACTGGTTCTGGCATGTCCGGCAGATGATTCCGGAGTATCCACCAAGTGGTTGTGGCATACCCGGCAGGTGATTTTAGCGTGTCAGGTAGGTGGTTCCAGCGAGTCGAGTAGGTGGTTCCGGCGTGCCCGGCAGGTGGTTCAGGCGGGTCAAGCAGGTGGTTTCGGTCTGTTCGGGGTGTGGTTCCGGCATCTCAGGCACATGGTTCTGGCACGTCTGAGAGGTGGTTCCGGCCGGCCCGACAGGTGTTTCCGGAGTGTCCGGCAAGTGGTTCCGGAGTAGCTGAAAGGTGATGTTCGCGTGACGGGGAGGTGGTTCCAGGCAGCCCGGCAGGTGATTCCGGAGTGTCTGCCGCGTGGATCTGGCGTAGCCGACAGGTGATTTTGGCGTGTCCAGCAGGTGGTTCCGGCGAGCTCTGCAGGTGGTACCGGCGTGTCCGGAACATGGTTCTGGCATGTCTGAGAGATGGTTCCGGCAAGCCCGGCAGGTGATTCCGGAGTGTTCCGCCAAGTGGTTCTGGCATAGCCGGCAGGTGATTTTGCATGTCCGGCAATGGTTCCGGCGAGTGCGAGCCGGTGGTTCTGGCATGTCCGGAAGGTGATTCCGGCATGTCCTGCAGGTGGTTCGCGAGGAGAGTGGTCCGGCATGTCGGCGGTGTTCCGGGCTGGCTGGCCTTCTGAGAGGTGGTTCCGGCATGCCCGGCAGGTGATACGGGAGTGTTCTGCCAAGTGGTTCTGGCATAGCCGGCAGGTGATTTTGCATGTCCGGCATTGGTTCCGGCGAGTCGAGCAGGTGGTTCCGGCATGTCCGGCAGGTGGTTCCGGCATGTCCAGCACGTGGTTCCAGCATGCCCGGCAGGTGATTCCGGAGTGTCCGGCATGTGGTTCTGGCACCTCTGAGAGGTGGTTCCGGCGTGCCCGGCAGGTGATACCGGAGTGTCCGGCATTTGGTTCTGGCACCTCTGAGAGGTGGTTCCGGAATGCCTGGCATGTGATTCCGGAGTGTCTGCCGAGTGGTTCTGGCGTAGCCGGCAGTTGATTTTGGCGTGTCCACTAGGTGGTTCTGGGGAGTGGATCAGCTGGTTCCGGCATACTCGGCAGGGGGTACCGGCGTGTCCAGAACATGGTTCTGGCAAGTCTGAGAGGTGGTTCCGGCACGCCCGACAGGTGATTCCGGAGCGTCCGCCAAGTGGTTCTGGCATAGCTGGCAGGTGATGTTGGCGTGACCGGCAGGTGGTTTCAGCCAGTCAGGCAGGTGATTCCGAAGTGTTCACCAAATGGTTGTTGCGTATCCGGAAGGTGATTTTGGCGTGTCCAGCAGGAGGTTTTGGCGAGTCGAGCAGGTGGTTCTGGCGTGCTCGGCAGGTGCTTCCGGTGTCATTGGCATGTGGTTCCGGCATGTCTGAGAGGCGGTTCCGGCACGCCCGACAGGTGATTCCGGAGCGTCCGCGAAGTGTTTCTGGCGTACCCGGCAGGTGATTTTGGCATGTCCGACAGGTGTTTCTTGCGAGTCGAGCAGGTGGCTCAGGCATGCTCAGCTGGTGCTTCCGGCGTCTCTGGCACGTGGTTCTGGTGTGTCTGAGAGCTGGTTCTGGCATGTCCGGCAGATGATTCCGGAGTGTCCACCAAGTGGTTCTGGTATACCTGGCAGGTGATTTTGGCGTGTCAGCAAGTTGGTTCCGGCTAGTTGAGCAGGTGGATCAGGCGTGCTCGCCAGGGGGTTCAGGCGGGTCTGGCAGGTGGTTTCGGTCTGTTCGGGGAGTGGTTCCGGCATCTCAGGCACATGCTTCTGGCACGTCTGAGAGGTGGTTCCGGCCGGCCCGACAGGTGTTTCCGGAGTGTCCGCCAAGTGGTTCTGGCGTAGCTGAAAGGTGATGTTGGCGTGACCGGCAGGTGGTTCCAGCCAGCCCGGCAGGTGATTCCGGCGTGTCTGCCGAGTGGTTCTGGCGTAGCCGGCAGGTGATTTTGGCGTGTCCAGCAGGTGGTTCCGTCGAGCTCGGCAGGTGGTACCGGCGTGTCCGGAACTTGGTTCTGGCACGTCTGAGAGATGGTTCCGGCATGCCCGGCAGGTGATACCGGAGTGTCCGGCATTTGGTTCTGGCACCTCTGAGAGGTGGTTCCGGAATGCCTGGCATGTGATTCCGGAGTGTCTGCCGAGTGGTTCTGGCGTAGCCGGCAGGTGATTCCATCGTGTCCCGCAGGTGGTTCTGGGGAGTGGATCAGGTGGTTCCGGCATACTCTGCAGGTTGTACCGGCGTGTCCGTAACATGGTTCTGGCAAGTCTGAGAGGTGGTTCCGGCATGCCCGACAGGTGATTCCGGAGTGTTCGCCAAGTGGTTCTGGCGTAGCCGGCAGGTCATTTTGCATGTCCGGCGGTGGTTCCGGCGATTGGAGCCGGTGGTTCCAGCGTATCCAGCAGGTGTTTCCGGTCTGTCCGGCAGGTGGTTCTGGCGTGACGGGCACGAGGTTATGGCACTTCTGAGAGTTGGTTCCGGTATTCCCGACAGGTGATTCCGGAGCGTCCGCCAAGTGTTTCTGGCGTACCCGGCAGGTGATTTTGGCATGTCCGACAGGTGTTTCCTGGGAGTCGAGCAGGTGGCTCAGGCCTGCTCAACTGGTGCTTCCGGCGTCTCTGGCACGTGGTTCTGGTGTGTCTGAGAGCTGGTTCTGGCATGTCCGGCAGATGATTCCGGAGTGTCCACCAAGTGGTTCTGGTATACCTGGCAGTTGATTTTGGCGTGTCAGAATGGTGGTTCTGGCTAGTTGATCAGGTGGATCAGGCGTGCTCGCCAAGGGCTTCAGGCGGGTCTGGCAGGTGGTTTCGGTCTGTTCGGGGTGTGGTTCCGGCATCTCAGGCACATGGTTCTGGCAAGTCTGAGAGGTGGTTGCGGCCGGCCCGACAGGTGTTTCCGGAGTGTCCGCCAAGTGGTTCTGGCGTAGCTGAAAGGTGATGTTGGCGTGACCGGCAGGTGGTTCCAGCCAGCCCCGCAGGTGATTCCGGAGTGTCTGCCGAGTGGTTCTGGCGTACCCGGCAGGTGATTTTGGCGTGTCCAGCAGGTGGTTCCGGCGAGCTCGGCAGGTGGTACCGGCGTGTCCGGAACATGGCTCTGGCACGTCTGAGAGATGGTTCCAGCATGCCCGGCAGGTGATTCCGGAGTGTCTGCCGAGTGGCTCTGGCGTGTCCAGCATGTGGTTCTGGGGAGTGGATCAGGTGGTTCCGGCATACTCGGCAGGTGTTACCGGCGTGTCCGGAACATGGTTCTGGCAAGTCTGAGAGGCGGTTCCGGCATGCCCGACAGGTGATTCCGGAGTGGTCGCCAAGTGGTTCTGGCGTAGCCGGCAGGTCATTTTGCATGACCGGCGGTGGTTCCGGCGAGTCGAGCCGGTGGTTCCGGCGTGTCCGGCAGGTGGTTCTGGCGTGACCGGCACGAGGTTCTGGCACGTCTGAGAGTTGGTTCCGGCATGCCCGACAGGTGATTCCGGATTGTCCGCCACGTGGTTCCGGCGTACCCGGCAGGTGATTTTGGCGTGTCTGGCAGGTGTTTCTTGCAAGTCGAGCATTTGGCTCAGGCATGCTCAGCAGGTGATTCCGGCGTGTCTGGCACGTGGTTCTGGTGTGTCTGAGAGCTGGTTCTGGCATGTCCGGCAGATGATGCCGGAGTGTCCACCAAGTGGTTGTGGCATACCCGGCAGGTGATTTTAGCGTGTCAGGTAGGTGGTTGCAGCGAGTCGAGTAGGTGGTTCCGGCGTGCTCGGCAGGTGGTTCAGGCGGGTCTGGCAGGTGGTTTCGGTCTGTTCGGGGTGTGGTTCCGGCATCTCAGGCACATGGTTCTGGCACGTCTGATAGGTGGTTCCGGCCGGCCCGACAGGTGTTTCCATGGTGTCCGCCAAGTGGTTGTGGCATAGCTGGCAGGTGATGTTGGCATGACCGGCAGGTGGTTCCAGCCAGCCCGGCAGGTGATTCCGAAGTGTTCACGAAATGGTTGTGGCGTAGCCAGAAGGTGATTTTGGCGTGTCCAGCAGGTGGTTTTGGAGAGTCGAGCAGGTGGTTCTGGCGGGCTCGGCAGGTTCTTCCGGTGTCATTGGCATGTGGTTCCGGCATGTCTGAGAGGTGGTTCCGCCATGCCCGGCAGGTGATTCCGGAGTGTTCCCCAAGTGGTTCTGGCATAGCCGGCAGGTGATTTTGCATGTCCGGCAGGTGGTTCCGGCATGCCCGGCAGGTGATCCGGAGTGTCTGCCGAGTGGTTCTGGAGCCAGCCCGGCAGGTGATTCCGAAGAGTTCACCAAATTGTTGTGGCGTAGCCGGCAGGTGATTTTGGCGTGTCAGGAAGGTGGTTCCGGCTAGTTGAGCAGGTGGATCAGGCGTGCTCGCCAGGGGGTTCAGGCGGGTCTGGCAGGTGGTTTCGGTCTGTTCGGGGAGTGGTTCCGGCATCTCAGGCACATGGTTCTGGCACGTCTGATAGGTGGTTCCGGCCAGCCGGAGAGGTGTTTCCGGAGTGTCCGCCAAGTGGTTCTGGCGTAGCTGAGAGGTGATGTTGGCGTGACCGGCAGGTGGTTCCAGCCAGCCCGGCAGGTGATTCCGGAGTGTCTGCCATGTGGTTCTGGAGTAGCTGGCAGGTGATTTTGGCGTGTCCAGCAGGTGGTTCCGGCGAGCTCGGCAGGAGGTACCAGCGTGTCCGGAACATGGTTCTGGCACGTCTTAGAGATGGTTCCGGAATGCCAGGCAGGTGATTCTGGAGTGTCCAGCATGTGGTTCTGGCACCTCTGAGAGGTGGTTCCGGCATGCCCGGCAGGTGATTCCGGAGGTTCTGCCGAGTGGTTCGGGCGTAGTCGGCAGGTGATTCTGGCGTGTCCAGCAGGTGGTTCTGGGGAGTGGATCAGCAGGTTCCGGCATACTCGGCAGGTGGTACCGGTGTGTCCAGAACATGGTTCTGGCAAGTCTGAGAGGTGGTCCCGGCACGCCCGACAGGTGATTCCGGAGCGTCCGCCAAGTGTTTCTGGCGTACCCGGCAGGTGATTTTCGCCTGTCCGACAGGTGTATCTTGCGAGTTGAGCAGGTCGCTGAGGCATGCTCAGCTGGTGCTTCCAGCGTCTCGGGCACGTGGTTCTGGTGTGTCTGAGAGCTGGTTCTGGCATCTCCGGCAGATGATTCCGGAGTGTCCATCAAGTGGTTCTTGTATACCTGGCATGTCAGGAAGTTGGTTCCGGCTAGTTGAGCAGGTGGATCAGGCGTGCTCACCAGGGGGTTCAGGCGGGTCTGGAAGGTGGTTTCGGTCTCTACGGGGAGTGGTTCCGGCATCTCAGGCACATGGTTCTGGCACGTCTGAGAGGTGGTTCCGGCATGCCCGTCAGGTGATTCCGGAGTGTTCGCCAAGTGGTTCTGGCGTAGCCGGCAGGTCATTTTGCATGTCCGGCGGTGGTTCTGGCGAGTCAAGCCGGTGGTTCCGGCGTGTCCGGCAGGTGTTTCCGGTCTGTCCGGCACGTGGTTCTGGCGTGTCCGGCACGAGGTTCTGGCACGTCTGAGAGTTGGTTCCGGCATGCCCGACAGGTGATTCCGGAGTGTTCACCAAATGGTTGTGGCATAGCCGGAAGGTGATTTTGCCGTTTCCAGCAGGTGGTTTTGGCGAGTCGAGCAGGTGGTTCTGGCGTGCTCAGCAGGTGATTTTGGCATGTCTGGCAGGTGTTTCTTGCAAGTCGAGCATTTAGCTCAGGCATGCTCAGCAGGTGCTTCCGGCGTGTCTGGCAAGTGGTTCTGGTGTGTCTGAGAGCTGGTTCTGGCATGTCCGGAAGATGATTCCGGAGTGTCCACCAAGTGGTTGTGGCATACCTGGCAGGTGATTTTAGCGTGTCAGGTAGGTGGTTCCAACGAGTCGAGTAGGTGGTTCCGGCGTGCTCGGCAGGTGGTTCAGGCGGGTCTGGCAGGTGGTTTCGGTCTGTTCGGGGTGTGGTTCCGGCATCTCAGGCACATGGTTCTGGCACGTCTGATAGGTGGTTCCGGCCGGCTCGACACGTGTTTCCATGGTGTACGCCAAGTGGTTCTGTCATAGCAGGCAGGTGATGTTGGCGTGACCGGCAGGTGGTTCCAGCCAGCCCGGCACGTGATTCCGAAGAGTTCACCAAATGGTTGTGGCCTAGCCGGCAGGTGATTTTGCCGTTTCCAGCAGGTGGTTTTGGCGAGTCGAGCAGGTGGTTCTGGCGTGCTCAGCAGGTGCTTCCGGTGTCATGGGCATGTGGTTCCGGCATGTCTGAGAGGTGGCTCCGCCATGCCCGGCAGGTGATTCCGGAGTGTTCGCCAAGTGGTTCTGGCGTAGCCAGCAGGTGATTTTGCATGTCCGGCAATGGTTCCGGCGAGTCGAGCCGGTGGTTCCGGCATGTCCGGCAGGTGGTTCCGGCATGCCCGGCAGGTGATTCCGGAGTGTCCGGCATGTGGTTCTGGCACCTCTGAGAGGTGGTTCCGGCATGCCTGACAGGTGATACCGGAGTGTCCGGCATTTGGTTCTGGCACCTCTGAGAGATGGTTCCGGCATGCCCGACAGGTGATTCCGGAGTGTCTGCCACGTGGTTCTGGCGTACCCGGCAGGTGATTTTGGCGTGTCTGGCAGGTGTTTCTTGCAAGTCGAGCATTTGGCTCAGGAATGCTCAGCAGGTGATTCCGGCGTGTCTGGCACGTGGTTCTGGTGTGTCTGAGAGCTGGTTCTGGCATGTCCGGAAGATGATTCCGGAGTGTCCACCAAGTGGTTGTGGCGTACCCGGCAGGTGATTTTAGCGTGTCAGGTAGGTGGTTCCAACGAGTCGAGTAGGTGGTTCCGGCGTGCTCGGCAGGTGGTTCAGGCGGGTCTGGCAGGTGGTTTCGGTCTGTTCGGGGTGTGGTTCCGGCATCTCAGGCACATGGTTCTGGCACATCTGATAGGTGGTTCCGGCCGGCCCGACAGGTGTTTCCATGGTGTCCGCCAAGTGGTTCTGTCATAGCTGGCAGGTGATGTTGGCGTGACCGGCAGGTGGTTCCAGCCAGCCCGGCAGGTGATTCTGAAGAGTTCACCAAATGGTTGTGGCCTAGCCGACAGGTGATTTTGCCGTTTCCAGCAGGTGGTTTTGGCGACTCGAGCAGGTGGTTCTGGCGTGCTCGGCAGGTGCTTCCGGTGTCATTGGCATGTGGTTCCGGCATGTCTGAGAGGTGGCTCCGCCATGCCCGGCAGGTGATTCCGGAGTGTTCGCCAAGTGGTTCTGGCGTAGCCGGCAGGTGATTTTGCATGTCCGGCAATGGTTCCGGCGAGTCGAGCCGGTGGTTCCGGCTTGTCCGGCAGGTGGTTCCGGCATGCCCGGCAGGTGATTCCGGAGTGTCCGGCATGTGTTTCTGGCACCTCTGAGAGGTGGTTCCCGCATGCCCGTCAGTTGGTCATGGAGTGTCTGCCGAGTGGTTCTGGAGTAGCCGGCAGGTGATTCTAGCGTATCCAGCAGGTGGTTCTGGGGAGTGGATCAGGTGGTTCCGGCATACTCGGCAGGTGGTACCGGCGTTTCCGGAACTTGGTTCTGGCAAGTCTGAGATGTGGTTCCGGCATGCTTGACAGGTGATTCCGGAGTGTTCGCCAAGTGGTTCTGGCGTAGCCGGCAGGTCATTTAGCATGTCCGGCGGTGGTTCCGGCGAGTCGAGCCGGTGGTTCCGGCGTGTCCAGCAGGTGTTTCCGATCTGTCCGGCAGGTGATTCTGGCGTGACCGGCACGAGGTTCTGGCACGTCTGAGAGTTGGTTCCGGCATGCCTGACAGGTGATTCCGGAGTGTCTGCCACGTGGTTCTGGTGTACCCGGCAGGTGATTTTGGCGTGTCTGGCAGGTGTTTCTTGCAAGTCGAGCATTTGGCTCAGGCATGCTCAGCAGGTGCTTCCGGCGTGTCTGGCACGTGGTTCTGGTGTGTCTGAGAGCTGGTTCTGGAATGTCCGGCAGATGATTCCGGAGTGTCCACCAAGTGGTTGTGGCATACCCGGCAGGTGATTTTAGCGTGTCAGGTAGGTGGTTCCAGTGAGTCGAGTAGGTGGTTCCGGCGTGCTCGGCAGGTGGTTCAGGCGGGTCTGGCAGGTGGTTTTGGACTGTTCGGGGTGTGGTTCCGGCATCTCAGGCACATGGTTCTGGCACGTCTGATAGGTGGTTCCGGCCGGCCTGACTGGTGTTTCCATGGTGTCCGCCAAGTGGTTCTGGCATAGCTGGCAGGGGATGTTGGCATGACCGGCAGGTGGTTCCAGCCAGCCCGGCAGGTGATTCCGAACAGTTCAACAAATGGTTGTGGCGTAGCCGGCAGGTGATTTTGGCGTGTCCAGCAGGTGGTTTTGGCAAGTCGAGCAGGTGGTTCTGGCGTGCTCGGCAGGTGCTTCCTGTGTCATTGGCATGTGGTTCCGGCATGTCTGAGAGGTGGTTCCGGCATGCCCGGAAGGTGATACCGGAGTGTCCGGCATTTGGTTCTTGAACCTCTGAGAGGTGGTTCCAGAAGGCCTGGCATGTGATTCCGGAGTGTCTGCCCAGTGGTTCTGGCGTAGCCGGCAGGTGATTTTGGCGTGTCCAGCACGTGGTTCCGGCAAGCTCGGCAGGTGGTTCCGGCGTGTCCGGAACATGGTTCTGGCACGTCTGAGAGATGGTTCCGGCATGCCCGGCAGGTGATTCCGGAGTGTCCGGCATTTGGTTCTGGCACCTCTGAGAGGTGGTTCCGGCATGCCCGGCAGTTGGTTACGGAGTGTCTGCCGAGTGGTTCTGGAGTAGCCGGCATGTGAGTCTGGCATATCCAGCAGGTGGTTCTGGGGAGTGGATCAGGTGGTTCCGGCATACTCGGCAGGTGGTACCGGCATGTCCGGAACTTGGTTCTGGCAAGTCTGAGAGGTGGTTCCGGCATTCCCGACTGGTGATTCTGGACTGTTCGCCAAGTGGTTCTGGCGTAGCCGGCAGGTCATTTTGCATGTCCGGCGGTGGTTCCGGCGAGTCGAGCCGGTGGTTCCGGCGTGTCCAGCAGGTGTTTCCGGACTGTCCAGCAGGTGGTTCTGGCGTGACCGGCACGAGGTTCTGGCACGTCTGAGAGTTGGTTCCGGCATGCCCGACAGGTGATTCCGGAGTGTCTGCCACGTGGTTCTGGCTTACCCGGCTGGTGATTTTGGCGTGTCTGGCAGGTGTTTCTTGCAAGTCGAGCATTTGGCTCAGGCATGCTCAGCAGGTGCTTCCGGCGTGTCTGGCACGTGGTTCTGGTGTGTCTGAGAGCTGGTTCTGGCATGTCCGGAAGATGATTCCGGAGTGTCCACCAAGTGGTTGTGGCATACCTGGCAGGTGATTTTAGCGTGTCAGGTAGGTGGTTCCAACAAGTCGAGTAGGTGGTTCCGGCGTGCTCGGCAAGTGGTTCAGGCGGGTCTGGCAGGTGGTTTCGGTCTGTTCGGGGTGTGGTTCCGGCATCCCAGGCACATGGTTCTGGCACGTCTGATAGGTGGTTCCGGCAGGCCCGACAGGTGTTTCCATGGTGTCCGCCAAGTGGTTCTGTCATAGCAGGCAGGTGATGTTGCCGTGACCCGCATGTGGTTCCAGCCAGCCCGGCAGGTGATTCCGAAGAGTTAACCAAATGGTTGTGGCCTAGCTGGCAGGTGATTTTGCCGTTTCCAGCAGGTGGTTTTGGCGAGTCGAGCAGGTGGTTCTGGCGTGCTCGGCAGGTGCTTCCGGTGTCATTGGCATGTGGTTCCGGCATGTCTGAGAGGTGGCTCCGCCATGCCCGGCACGTGATTCCGGAGTGTTCGCCAAGTGGTTCTGGCGTAGCCGGCAGGTGATTTTGCATGTCCGGCAATGGTTCCGGCGAGTCGAGCCGGTGGTTCCGGCTTGTCCGGCAGGTGGTTCCGGCATGCCCGGCAGGTGATTCCGGAGTGTCCGGCATGTGGTTCTGGCACCTCTGAGAGGTGGTTCCGGCATGCCTGACAGGTGATACCGGAGTGTCCGGCATTTGGTTCTGGCACCTCTGAGAGATGGTTCCGGCATGCCCGACAGGTGATTCCGGAGTGTCCGCCACGTGGTTCTGGCGTACCCGGCAGGTGATTTTGGCGTGTCTGGCAGGTGTTTCTTGCAAGTCGAGCATTTGGCTCAGGCATGCTCAGCAGGTGATTCCGGCGTGTCTGGCACGTGGTTCTGGTGTGTCAGAGAGCTGGTTCCGTCATGTCTGGAAGATGAGTCCGGAGTGTCCACCAAGTGGTTGTGGCATACCCGGCAGGTGATTTTAGCGTGTCAGGTAGGTGGTTCCAACGAGTCGAGTAGGTGGTTCCGGCGTGCTCGGCAGGTGGTTCAGGCGGGTCTGGCAGGTGGTTTCGGTCTGTTCGGGGTGTGGTTCCGGCATCTCAGGCACATCGTTCTGGCACGTCTGATAGGTGGTTCCGGCCGGCCCGACAGGTGTTTCCATGGTGTCCGCCAAGTGGTTCTGTCATAGCTGGCAGGTGATGTTGGCGTGACCGGCAGGTGGTTCCAGCCAGCCCGGCAGGTGATTCCGAAGAGTTCACCAAATGGTTGTGGTGTAGCCGGCAGGTGATTTTGGCGTGTCCAGCAGGTGGTTTTGGCGAGTCGAGCAGGTGGTTCTGGCATGCTCGGCAGGTGCTTCCTGTGTCATTGGCATGTGGTTCCGGCATGTCTGAGAGGTGGTTCCGGCATGCCCGGTAGGTGATACCGGAGTGTCCGGCATTTGGTTCTTGCACCTCTGAGAGGTGGTTCCGGAAGGCCTGGCATGTGATTCCGGAGTGTCTGCCGAGTGGTTCTGGCGTAGCCGGCAGGTGATTTTGGCGTGTCCAGCACGTGGTTCCGGCAAGCTCGGCAGGTGGTTCCGGCGTGTCCGGAACATGGTTCTGGCACGTCTGAGAGATGGTTCCAGCCAGCCCGGCAGGTGATTCCGAAGTGTTCACCAAATTGTTGTGGCGTAGCCGGAAGGTGATTTTGGCGTGTCCAGGAGGTGGTTTTGGCTAGTTGAGCAGGTCGTTCTGGCGTGCTCGGCAGGTGCTTCCGGTGTCATTGGCATGTGGTTCCTGCATGTCTGAGAGGTGGTTCCGCCATGCCCGGCAGGTGATTCTGTAGTGTTCGCCAAGTGGTTCTGGCGTAGCCGGCAGGTGATTTTGCATGTCCGGCAATGGTTCCGGCATGTCCGGCAGGTGATTCCGGCATGTCCAGCAGGTGGTTCTGGGGAGTGGATCAGGTGGTTCCGGCATGCCCGGCAGGTGATTCCGGAGTGTCCGGCATGTGGTTCTGGCACCTCTGAGAGGTGGTTCCGACATGCCCGACAGGTGATACCGGAGTGTCCAGCATTTGGTTCTGGCACCTGTGAGAGGTGGTTCCGGCATGCCCAGCAGTTGGTTACGGAGTGTCTGCCGAGTGGTTCTGGAGTAGCCGGCAGGTGATTCTGGCGTATCCAGCAGGTGGTTCTGGGGACTGGATCAGGTGGTTCCGGCATACTCGGCAGGTGGTACCGGCGTGTCCAGAACATGGTTCTGGCAAGTCTGAGAGGTGGTTCCATCACGCCCGACAGGTGATTCTGGAGCGTCCGCGAAGTGTTTCTGGCGTACCCGGCAGTTGATTTTCGCCTGTCCGACAGGTGTAGCTTGCGAGTCGAGCAGGTGGCTGAGGCATGCTCAGCTGGTGCTTCCGGCGTCTCTGGCACGTGGTTCTGGTGTGTCTGAGAGCTGTTTCTGGCATCTCTGGCAGATGATTCCAGAGTGTCCACCAAGTGGTTCTGGTAGACCTGGCAGGTGATTTTGGCGTGTCAGGAAGTTGGTTCCGGCTAGTTGAGCAGGTGGATCAGGCGTGCTCGCCAGGGGGTTCAGGCGGGTCTGGCAGGTGGTTTCGCTCTGTTCGGGGAGTGGTTCTGGCATCTCAGGCTCATGGTTCTGGCACGAATGAGAGGTGGTTCCGGCCGTCCCGACAGGTGTTTCCATGGTGTCCGCCAAGTGGTTCTGGCATAGCTGGCCGGTGATGTTGGCGTGACCGGCAGATGGTTCCAGCAAGCCCGGCATGTGATTCCGAAGAGTTCACCAAATGGTTGTGGCGTAGCCGGCAGGTGATTTTGGCGTGTCCAGCAGGTGGTTTTGGCGAGTCGAGCAGGTGGTTCTGGCGTGCTAGGCAGGTGCTTCCGGTGTCATTGGCATGTGGTTCCGGGATGTCTGAGAGGTGTTTCCGGCATGCCCGACAGGTGTTTCCGGAGTGTTCGCCATGTGGTTCTGGCGTAGCTGAAAGATGATGTTGGCGTGACCGGCAGGTGGTTCCAGCCAGCCCGGCAGGTGATTCAGGAGTGTCTGCCGAGTGGTTCTGGCGTAGCCGGCAGGTGATTTTGGCGTGTCCAGCGGGTCTTTTTGGCGAGTCGAGCAGGTGTTTCTGGCGTGCTCGGCAGGTGCTTCCGGTGTCATTGGCATGTGGTTCCGGCATGTCCAGCAGGTGATTCCGGCATGCCCGGAAGGTGATTACGGAGTGTCCGGCATGTGGTTCTGGCACCTCTGAGAGGTGGTTGCGGCATGCCCGGCAGGTGATACCGGAGTGTCCGGCATTTGGTTCTGGCACCTCTGAGAGGTGGTTCCGGAATGCCTTTCATGTGATTCCGGAGTGTCTGCCGAGTGGTTCTGGCGCAGCCGGCCGGTGATTCTGGCGTGTCCAGCAGGTGGTTCTGGGGAGTGGATCAGGTGGTTCCGGCATACTCTGCAGGTTGTACCGGCGTGTCCGGAACATGGTTCTGGCAAGTCTGAGAGGTGGTTTCGGCATGCCCGACAGGTGATTCTGGAGTGTTCGTCAAGTGGTTCTGGCGTAGCCGGCAGGTCATTTTGCAAGTCCGGCAGTGGTTCCGGCGAGTCGAGCCGGTGGTTCCGGCGTGTCCAGCAGGTGTTTCCGGTCTGTCCGGCAGGTGGTTCTGGCGTGACGGGCACGAGGTTCTGGCACGTCTGAGAGTTGGTTCCGGCTTGCCCGACAGGTGATTCTGGAGTGTTCGCCACGTGGTTCTGGCGTACCCGGCAGGTGATTTTGGCGTGTCTGGCAGGTGTTAATTGCAAGTCGAGCATTTGGCTCAGGCATGCTCAGCAGGTGCTTCCGGCGTGTCTGGCACGTGGTTCTGGTGTGTCTGAGAGCTGGTTCTGGCATGTCCGGCAGATGATTCCGGAGTGTCCACCAAGTGGTTCTTTCAAACCCTGCAGGTGATTTTAGCGTGTCAGGTAGGTGGTTCCGGCGAGTCGAATCGGTGGTTCCGGCGTGCTCGGCAAGTGGTTCAGGAGGGTCTGGCAGGTGGTTTCGGGCTGTTCTGGGTGTGGTTCCGGCATCTCAGGCACATGGTTCTGGCACGTCTGATAGGTGGTTCCGGCCGGCCCGAGAGGTGTTTCCATGGTGTCCGCCAAGTGGTTCTGGCATAGCTGGCAGGTGATGTTGCCGTGACCGGCAGGTGGTTCCAGCCAGCCCGGCAGGTGATTCCGAAGAGTTCACCAAATGGTTGTTGCCTAGCCGGCAGGTGATTTTGCCATTTCCAGCAGGTGGTTTTGGCGAGTCGAGCAGGTGGTTCTGGCGTGCTCGGCAGGTGCTTCCGGTGTCATTGGCATGTGGTTCCGGCATGTCTGAGAGGTGGCTCCGCCATGCCCGGCACGTGATTCCGGAGTGTTCGCCAAGTGGTTCTGGCATAGCCAGCAGGTGATTTTGCATGTCCGGCAATGGTTCCGGCAAGTCGAGCCAGTGGTTCCGGCATGTCCGGCAGGTGGTTCCGGCATGCCCGGCAGGTGATTCCGGAGTGTCCGGCATGTGTTTCTGGCACCTCTGAGAGGTGGTTCCGGCATGCCCGACAGGTGATACCGGAGTGTCTGGCATTTGGTTCTGGCACCTCTGAGAGATGGTTCCGGAATGCCTGGCATGTGATTCCGGAGTGTCTGCCGAGTGGTTCTGGCGTAGCCGGCAGTTGATTTTGGCATGTCCACTAGGTGGTTCTGGGGAGTGGATCAGCTGGTTCCAGCATACTCGGCAGGTGGTACCGGCGTGTCCAGAACATGGTTCTGGCAAGTCTCAGAGGTGGTTCCGTCACGCCCGACAGGTGATTCCGGAGCGTCCGCCAAGTGTTTCTGGCGTACCCGGCAGGTGATTTTGGCATGTCCGACAGGTGTTTCTTGCGAGTCGAGCAGGTGGCTCAGGCATGCTCAGCTGGTGCTTCCGGCGTCTCTGGCACGTGGTTCTGGTGTGTCTGAGAGCTGGTTCTGGCATGTCCGGCAGATGATTCCGGAGTGTCCACCAAGTGGTTGTGGCATACCCGGCAGGTGATTTTAGCTTGTCAGGTAGGTGGTTCCAGAGAGTCGAGTAGGTGGTTCCGGCGTGCTCGGCAGGTGGTTCAGGCGGGTGTGGCAGGTGGTTTCGGTCTGTTCGGGGTGTGGTTCCGGCATCTCAGGCACATGGTTCTGGCACGTCTGAGAGGTGGTTCTGGCCGGCCCGACAGGTGTTTCCATGGTGTCCGCCAAGTGGTTCTGGCCTAGCTGGCAGGTGATGTTGGCGTGACCGGCAGGTGGTTCCAGCAAGCCCGGCAGGTGATTCCGAAGAGTTCACCAAATGGTTGTGGCGTAGCCGGCAGGTGATTTTTGCATGTCCAGCAGGTGGTTTTGGCGAGTCGAGCAGGTGGTTCTGGCGTGCTCGGCAGGTGCTTCCGGTGTCATTGGCATGCGGTTCCGGCATGTCTGAGAGGTGGTTCCGCCATGCCCGGCAGGTGATTCCGGAGTGTTCGCCAAGTGGTTCTGGCGTAGCCGGCAGGTGATTTTGCATGTCCGGCAATGGTTCCGCCGAGTCGAGCCGGTGGTTCTGGCATGTCCAGCAGGTGGTTCCGGTATGCCCGGGAGGTGATTACGGATTGTCCGGCATGTGGTTTTGGCATCTCTGAGAGGTGGTTCCGGCATGCCCGGCAGGTGATTCCGGATTGTCCGGCATGTGGTTCTGGCACCTCTGAGAGGTGTTTCTGGCAAGCCCGGCAGTTGGTTACGGAGTGTCTGCCGAGTGGTTCTGGAGTAGCCGGCAGGTGATTCTGGCGTATCCAGCAGGTGGTTCTGGGGAGTTTATCAGGTGGTTCCGGCATACTCGGCAGGTGGTACCGGCGTGTCCGGAACATGGTTCTGGCAAGTCTGAGAGGTGGTACCGGCATGCCCGACAGGTGATTCCGGAGTGTTCGCCAAGTGGTTCTGGCGTAGCCGGCAGGTCATTTTGCATGTCCGGCGGAGGTTCCGGCGAGTCGAGCCGGTGGTTGCGGCGTATCCAGCAGGTGTTTCCGGTCTGTCCGGCAGGTGATTCTGGCGTGACCGGCACGAGGTTCTGGCACGTCTGAGAGTTGGTTACGGCATGCCCGACAGGTGATTCCGGAGTGTCTGCCACATGGTTCTGGCGTACACGGCAGGTGATTTTGGCGTGTCTGGCAGGTGTCTCTTGCAAGTCGAGCATTTGGCTCAGGCATGCTCAGCAGGTGCTTCTGGCGTGTCTGGCAGGTGGTTCTGGTGTGTCTGAGAGCTGGCTCTGGCATGTCTGGCAGATGATTCCGGAGTGTCCACCAAGTGGTTGTGGCATACCCGGCAGGTGATTTTAGCGTGTCAGGTAGGTGGTTCCAGCGAGTCGAGTAGGTGGTTCCGGCGTGCTCGGCAGGTGGTTCAGGCGGGTCTCGCAGGTGGTTTCGGTCTGTTCGGTGTGTGGTTCCGGCATCTCAGGCACATGGTTCTGGCACGTCTGATAGGTGGTTCTGGCCCGCCCGACAGGTGTTTCCATGGTGTCCGCCAAGTGGTTCTGGCATAGCAGGCAGGTGACGTTGGCGTGACCGGCAGGTGGTTCCAGCCAGCCCGGCAGGTGATTCCGAAGTTTTCACCAAATGGTTGTGGCGTAGCCGGAATCTGATTTTTGCATGTCCAGCAGGTGGTTTTGGCGAGTCGAGCAGGTGGTTCTGGCGTGCTCAGCAGGTGCTTCCGGTGTCATTGGCATGTGGTTCCGGCATGTCTGAGAGGTGGTTCCGGCATGACCGACAGGTGATTCCGGAGTGTTCGCCAACTGGTTCTGGCGTAGCCGGCAGGTCATTTTGTTTGTCCGGCGGTGGTTCCGGTGAGTCGAGCCGGTGTTTCCGGCATGTCAGGCAGGTGATTCCGGCATGTCCAGCAGGTGTTCCGGCATGCCCGGCAGGTGATTCCGGAGTGTCCGGCATGTGGTTCTGGCACCTCTGAGAGGTGGTTCCGGAATGCTTGGCATGTGATTCTGGAGTGTCTGCCAAGTGGTTCTGGCGTAGCCGGCAGTTGATTTTGGCGTGTCCACTAGGTGGTTCTGGGGAGTGGATCAGCTGGTTCTGGCATACTCGGCAGGTGGTACCGGCGTGTCCGGAACATGGTTCTGGCACGTCTGAGAGATGGTTCCGGCATGCCAGGCAGGTGATTCCGGAGTGTCCGGCATGTGGTTCTGTCACCTCTGAGATGTGGGTCCGCGATGCCCGGCAGGTGGTTCCGGATTGTCTGCCGAGTGGTTCTGGCGTAGTCGGCAGGTGATTCTGGTGTGTCCAGCAGGTGGTTCTGGGTAGTGTATCAGGTGGTTCCAGCATACTCGGCAGGTGGTTCTGGCGTGACCGGCACGAGGTTCCGGCATGTCTGAGAGGTGGTTCCGCCATGCCCGGCAGGTGATTCCGGAGTGTTCCCCAAGTGGTTCAGGCATAGCCGGCAGGTGATTTTGCATGTCCGGCAATGGTTCCGGCGAGTCGAGCCGGTGGTTCCGGCATGCCCGGCAGGTGATTCCGGAGTGTCTGGCATGTGGTTCTCGCACCTCTGAGAGGTGGTTCCGGCATGCCCGGCAGGCGGTTCCGGAGTGTCTGCCGAGTGGTTCTGGCGTAGTCGGCAGGTGATTCTGGCTTGTCCAGCAGCTGGTTCTGGGGAGTGGATCAGGTGGTTCCGGCATACTCGGCAGGTCGTACCGGCGTGTCCGGAACATGGTTCTGGCAACTCTGAGAGGCGGTTCCGGCATGCCCGACAGGTGATTCCAGAGTGTCTGCCACGTGGTTCTGGCGTACCCGGCAGGTAATTTTGGCGTGTCTGGCAGGTGTTTCTTGCAAGTCGAGCATTTGGCTCAGGCATGCTCAGCAGGTGCTTCCGGCGTGTCTGGCACGTGGTTCTGGTGTGTCTGAGAGCTGGTTCTGGCATGTCCGGCAGATGATTACGGAGTGTCCACCAAGTGGTTGTGGCATACCCGGCAGGTGATTTTAGCGTGTCAGGTAGGTGGTTCCGGCGAGTCGAGTAGGTGGTTCCGGCGTGCTCGGGAGGTGGTTCAGGCGGGTCTGGCAGGTGGTTTCGGTCTGTTCGGGGTGTGGTTCCGGCATCTCAGGCACATGGTTCTGGCACGTCTGAGAGGTGGTTCCGGCCGGCCCGACAGGTGTTTCCATGGTGTCCGCCAAGTGGTTCTGGCATAGCTGGCAGGTGATGTTGGCGTGACCGGCAGGTGGTTCCAGCCAGCCCGGCAGGTGATTCCGGAGTGTCTGCCGAGTGGTTGTGGAGCCAGCCCGGCAGGTGATTCCGAAGAGTTCACCAAATGGTTGTGGCGTAGCCGGCAGGTTATTTTGGCGTGTCAGGAAGTTGGTTCCGGCTAGTTGAGCAGGTGGATCAGGCGTGCTCGCCAGGGGGTTCAGGCGGGTCTGGCAGGTGGTTTCGGTCTGTTCGGGGAGTGGTTCCGGCATCTCAGGCACATGGTTCTGGCACGTCTGAGAGGTGGTTCCGGCCGGCCGGAGAGGTGTTTCCGGAGTGTCCGCCAAGTGGTTCTGGCGTAGCTGAAAGGTGATGTTGGCGTGACCGGCAGGTGGTTCCAGCCAGCCCGGCAGGTGATTCCGGAGTGTCTGCCGTGAGGTTCTGGCGTAGCTGAAAGGTGATGTTGGCGTGACCGCCAGGTGGTTCCAGGAAGCCCGGCAGGTGATTCCGAAGAGTTCACAAAAGGGTTGTGGCGTAGCCGGCAGGTGATTTTTTTGTGTCCAGCGGGTGGTTTTGGCGAGTCGAGCAGGTGGTTCTGGCGTGCTCGGCAGGTGCTTCTGGTGTCATTGGCATGTGGTTCCGGCATGTCTGAGAGGTGGTTCCGCAATGCCCGGCAGGTGATTCCGGGGTGTTCACCAAGTGGTTCTGGCGTAGCCGGCAGGTGATTTTCCATGTCCGGCAATGAGTCCGGCGAGTCGAGCCGGTGGTTCCGGCATGCCCGGCAGGTGATTCCGGAGTGTCCGGCATGTGGTTCTGGCACCTCTGAGACGTGGTTCCGGCATGCCCGGCAGGTGATTCCGGAGTGTCCGGCATTTGGTTCTGGCACCTCTGAGAGGTGGTTACGACATGCCCGGCAGGTGGTTCCCGGGTGTCTGCCGAGTGCTTCTGGCGTAGCTGAAAGGTGATGTTGGCGTGACCAGCAGGTGGTTTCAGCCAGCCTGGCAGGTGATTCCGGAGTGTTTGCCGAGTGGTTCTGGCGTAGCCGGCAGGTGATTTTGGCGTGTCCAGCGGGTGGTTTTGGCGAGTCGAGCAGGTGGTTCTGGCATGCTCGGCAGGTGCGTCCGGTGTCATTGGCATGTGGTTTCGGCATGTCTGAGAGGTGGTTCCGCTATGCCCGGCAGGTGATTCCGGAGTGTTCGCCAAGTGGTTCTGGCGTAGCCGGCAGGTGATTTTGCATGTCCGGCAATGGTTCCGGCGAGTCGAGTCGGTGGTTTCGGCATGTCTGGCAGGTGGTTCCGGCATGCCCGACAGGTGATTCCGGAGTGTCCGCCACGTGGTTCTGGCGTACCCGGCAGCTGATTTTGGCGTGTCTGGCAGGTGTTTCTTGCAAGTCGAGCAGGTGGCTCAGGCATGATCAGCAGGTGCTTCCGGCCTGTCCGGCACGTTGTTCTGGTGTGTCTGAGAGCTGGTTCTGGCATGTCCGGCAGATGATTCCGGAGTGTCCACCAAGTGGTTGTGGCATACCCGGCATGTGATTTTAGCGTGTCAGGTAGGTGGTTCCGGCGAATCGAGTTGGTGGTTCCGGCGTGCTCGGCAGGTGGTTCATGCGGGTCTGGCAGGTGGTTTCTGTCTGTTCGGTGTGTGGTTCCGGCATCTCAGGCACATGGTTCTGGCACGTCTGAGAGGTGGTTCCGGCCGGCCCGACAGGTGTTTCCATGGTGCCCGCCAAGTGGTTCTGGCATAGCAGGCAGGTGACGTTGGCGTGACCGGCAGGTGGTTCCAGCCAGCCCAGCAGGTGATTCCGAAGTTTTCACCAAATGGTTGTGGCGTAGCCGGAATCTGATTTTTGCATGTCCAGCAGGAGGTTTTGGCGAGTCGAGCAGGTGGTTCTGGTGTGCTCGGCAGGTGATTCCGGAGTGTTCGCCAAGTGGTTCTGGCGTAGCCGGCAGGTGATTTTGCATGGCCGGCAATGGTTCCGGCGAGTCAAGACGGTGGTTCCGGCATGTCCGGCAGGTGGTTCCGGCATGCCCGGCAGGTGATTCCGCAGTCTCCGGCATTTGGTCCTGGCACCTCTGAGAGGTGGTTCCGGCATGCCCGACAGGTGATTCCGGAGTGTTCGCCAAGTGGTTCTGGCGTAGCCGGCAGGTCATTTTGCAGGTCTGGCGGTGGTTCCGGCGAGTCGAGCTGGTGGTTCCGGCGTAGCCGGCAGTTGCTCTTGGCGTGTCCACTAGGTGGTTCTGGGGAGTGGATCAGCTGGTTCCGGCATACTCGGCAGGTGGTACCGGCGTGTCCAGAACATGGTTCTGGCAAGTCTGAGAGGTGGTTCCGGCACGCCCGACATGAGATTCCGGAGCGTCCGCCAAGTGTTTATGGCGTACCCGGCAGGTGATTTTGGCATGTCCGACAGGTGTTTCTTGCGAGTCGAGCAGGTGGCTCAGGCATGCTCAGCTGGTGCTTCCGGCGTCTCTGGCACGTGGTTCTGGTGTGTCTGAGAGCTGGTTCTGGCATGTCCGGCAGATGATTCCGGAGTGTCTACCAAGTGGTTCTGGTATACCTGGCAGGTGATTTTGGCGTGTCAGGAAGGTGGTTCCGGCTAGTTGAGCAGGTGGATCAGGCGTGCTCGCCAGGGGGTTCAGGCGGGTCTGGCAGGTGGTTTCGGTCTGTTCGGGGAGTGGTTCCGGCATCTCAGGCACATGGTTCTGGCACGTCTGAGAGGTGGTTCCGGCCGGCCGGAGAGGTGTTTCCGGAGTGTCCGCCAAGTGGTTCTGGCGTAGCTGAAAGGTGATGTTGGCGTGAGCGGCAGGTGGTTCCAGCCAGCCCGGCATGTGATTCCGGAGTGTCTGCCTTTTGTTTCTGGCGTAACCGGCAGGTGATTTTGGCGTGTCCAACAGGTGGTTCCGGCGAGCTCGGCAGGTGGTAGCGGCGTGTCCGGAACATGGTTCTGGCACATCTGAGAGATGGTTCCGGCATGCCCGGCAGGTGATTCCGGAGTGTTCGCCAAGTGGTTCTGGCGTAGCTGGCAGGTGATTTTGGCGTGTCCAGCAGGTGGTTCCGGCGAGCTCGGCAGGTGGTACCAGCGTGTCTGGAACTTGGTTCTGGCACGTCTGAGAGATGGTTCCGGCATGCCCGGCAGGTGATTCCGGAGTGTCTGGCATGTGGTTATGGCACCTCTGAGAGGTGGTTCCGGCATGCCCGGCAGGTGATTCCGGAGTGTCCGGCATGTGGTTCTGGCAAGTCTGAGAGGCGGTTCCGCCATGCCCGACAGGTGATTCCGGAGTGTTCGCCATGTGGTTCTGGCATATTCGGCAGGTTATTTTGCATGTCCGGCGGTGGTTCCGGCGAGTCGGGCCGGTGGTTCCGGCGTGTCCAGCAGGTGTTTCCGGTCTGTCCGGCAGGTGGTTCTGGCGTGACCGGCACGAGGTTCTGGCACGTCTGAGAGTTGGTTCCGGCATGCCCGACAGGTGATTCCGGAGTGTCCGCCACGTGGTTCTGGCGTACCCGGCAGGTGATTTTGGCGTGTCTGGCAGGTGCTTCTTGCTAGTCGAGCATTTGGCTCAGGCATGCTCAGCAGGTGCTTCCGGCGTGTCTGGCACGTGGTTCTGGTGTGTCTGAGAGCTGCTTCCGGCATGTCCGGCAGATGATTCCGGAGTGTCCACCAAGTGATTGTGGCATACCCGGCAGGTGATTTTAGCGTGTCAGGTAGGTGGTTCCAATGAGTCGAGTAGGTGGTCCCGGTGTGCTCGGCAGGTGGTTCAGGCGGGTCTGGCAGATGGTTTCGGTCTGTTCGGGGTGTTCTTCCGGCATCTCAGGCACATGGTTCTGGCACGTGTGAGAGGTGGTTCCGGCCGTTCCGACAGGTGTTCCCATGGTGTCCGCCAAGTGGTTCTGGCATAGCTGGCAGGTGATGTTGGCGTGACCGGCAGGTGGTTCCAGCTAGCCCGGCAGGTGATTCCGAAGATTTCACCAAATGGTTGTGGCGTAGCCGGCAGGTGATTTTGGCGTGTCCAGCAGGTGGTTTTGGCGAGTCGAGCAGGTGGTTCTGGCGTGCTCGGCAGGTGCTTCCGGTGTCATTGGCATGTGGTTCCGGCATGTCTGAGAGGTGGTTCCACCATGCCCGGCAGATGATTCCGGAGTGTTCGCCAAGTGGTTCTGTCGTAGTCGGCAGGTGATTTTGCATGTCCGGCAATGGTTCCGGCGAGTCGAGCCGGTGGTTCCGGCATGTCCGGCGGGTGGTTCCGGCATGCCCGGCAGGTGATTCCGGAGTGTCCGGCATGTGGTTCTGGCACCTCTGAGAGGTGGTTCCGGCATGCCCGGCAGGTGATACCGGAGTGTCCGCCATTTGGTTCTGGCACCTCTGAGAGTTGGTTCCGGAATGCCTGGCATGTGATTCCGTAGTGTCTGCCGTGTGGTTCTGGCGTAGCCGGCAGTTGATTTTCGCGTGTCCACTAGGTGGTTCTGGGGAGTGGATCAGCTGGTTCCGGCATACTCGGCAGGTGGTACCGGCGTGTCCAGTACATGGTTCTGGCAAGTCTGAGAGGTGGTTCCGGCACGCCCGACAGGTGATTCCGGAGCGTCCGCCACGTGTTTCTGGCGGACCCGGCAGGTGATTTTCGGCTGTCCGACAGGTGTATCTTGCGAGTCGAGCATGTGGCTCAGGCATGCTCAGCTGGTGCTTCCGGCGTCTCTGGCACGTGGTTCTGGTGTGTCTGAGAGCTGGTTCTGGCAACTCTGGCAGATGATTCCGGAGTGTCCACCAAGCGGTTCTGGTATACCTGGCAGGTGATTTTGGCATGTCAGGTAGGTGGTTCCGGCTAGTTGAGCAGGTGGATCAGGCGTGCTCGCCAGGGGGTTCAGGCGGGTCTGGCAGGTGGTTTGGTCTGTTCTGGGAGTGGTTCCGGCATCTCAGGCTCATGGTTCTGGCACGTCTGAGAGGTGGTTCCGACCGGCCCGACAGGTGTTTCCATGGTGTCCCCCAAGTGGTTCTGGCGTAGCCGGCAGTTGATTTTGGCGTGTCCACTAGGTGGTTCTGGGGAGTGGATCAGCTGGTTCCGGCATACTCTGCAGGTGGTACCGGCGTGTCCAGAACATGGTTCTGGCAAGTCTGAGTGGAGGTTCCGGCACGCCCGACAGGTGATTCCAGAGCGTCCGCCAAGTGTCTCTGGCATACCCGGCATGTGATTATGGCATGTCCGACAGGTGATTCTTGCGAGTAGAGCAGGTGGCTCAGGCATGCTCAGCTGGTGCTTCCGGCGTCTCTGGCACGTGGTTCTGGTGTGTCTGAGAGCTGGTTCTGGCATGTCCGGCAGATGATTCCGGAGTGTCCACCAAGTGGTTCTGGTATACCTGGCAGGTGATTTTGGCGTGTCAGGAAGTTGGTTCCAGCTAGTTGAGCAGATGGATCAGGCGTGCTCGCCAGGGGGTTCAGTCTGGTCTGGCAGGTGGTTTCGGTGTGTTCGGGTGTGGTTCCGGCATCTCAGGCTCATGGTTCTGGCACGTCTGAGAGGTGGTTCCGGCCGACCCGACAGCTGTTTCCATGGTGTCCGCCAAGTGGTTCTGGCATAGCTGGCAGGTGATGTTGGCGTGACCGGCAGGTGGTTCCAGCAAGCCCGCAGGTGATTCCGAAGAGTTCACCAAATGGTTGTGGCGTGGCCGGCAGGTGATTTTGGCGTGTCAGGAAGTTGGTTACGGCTAGTTGAACAGGTGGATCAGGCGTGCTCGCCAGGGGGTTCAGGCGGGTCTGGCAGGTGGTTTCGGTCTGTTCGGGGAGTGGTTCCAGCATCTCAGGCACATGGTTTTGGCGCGTCTGAGACGTGTTTCCGGCCGGCCGGAGAGGTGTTTCCGGAGTGTCCGCCAAGTGGTTCTGGCGTAGCTGAAAGATGATGTTGGCGTGACCGGCAGGTGGTTCCAGCCAGCCCGGCAGGTGATTCCGGAGTGTCTGCCGTGTGGTTCTGGCGTAGCTGGCGGGTGATTTTGGCGTGTGTAGCAGGTGGTTCCGGCGAGCTCGGCAGGTGGTACCAGCATGTCCGGAACATGGTTCTGGCACGTCTGAGAGATGGTTCCGGCATGCCCGGCAGGTGATTCGGGAGTGTCCGGCATGTGGTTCTGGCACCTCTGAGAGGTGGTTCCGGCATGCCCGGCAGGTGATTCCGGAGTGTCCGGCATGTGGTTCTGGCACCTCTGAGAGGTGGTTTCGACATGCCCGGCAGGTGGTTCCTGAGTGTCTGCCATGTGGTTCTGGCATAGCTGGCAGGTGATTTTGGTGTGTTCAGCAGGTCGTTCTGGCGAGCTCAGCAGGTGGTACCAGCGTGTCCGGAACATGGTTCTGGCACGTCTGAGAGATGGTTCCGGCATGCCCGGCAGGTGGTTCCGGAGTGTCTGCCGAGTGGTTCTGGCGTAGTCGGCAGGTGATTCTGGCGTGTCCAGCAGGTGGTTCAGGGGAGTGGATCAGGTGGTTCCGGCATACTCGGCAGGTGGTACCGGCGTGTCCGGAACATGGTTCTGGCATGTCTGAGAGGTGGTTCCGGCATGACCGACAGGTGATTCCGGAGTGTTGGCCAACTGGTTCTGGCGTAGCCGGCAGGTCATTTTGTTTGTCCGGCGGTGGTTCCGGCGAGTCGAGCCGGTGGTTCCGGCATGTCAGGCAGGTGATTCCGGCATGTCCAGCAGGTGTTCCGGCATGCCCGGCAGGTGATTCCGGAGTGTCCGGCATGTGGTTCTGGCACCTCTGAGAGGTGGTTCCGGCATGCCCGGAAGGTGATGCCGGAGTCTCCGGCATTTGGTTCTGGCACCTCTGAGAGGTGGTTCCGGAATGCTTGGCATGTGATTCTGGAGTGTCTGCCAAGTGGTTCTGGCGTAGCCGGCAGTTGATTTTGGCGTGTCCACTAGGTGGGTCTGGGGAGTGGATCAGCTGGTTCTGGCATACTCGGCAGGTGGTACCGGCGTGTCCGGAACATGGTTCTGGCACGTCTGAGAGATGGTTCCGGCATGCCAGGCAGGTGATTCCGGAGTGTCCGGCATGTGGTTCTGTCACCTCTGAGATGTGGGTCCGCGATGCCCGGCAGGTGGTTCCGGAGTGTCTGCCGAGTGGTTCTGGCGTAGTCGGCAGGTGATTCTGGTGTGTCCAGCAGGTGGTTCTGGGTAGTGTATCAGGTGGTTCCAGCATACTCGGCAGGTGGTTCTGGCGTGACCGGCACGAGGTTCCGGCATGTCTGAGAGGTGGTTCCGCCATGCCCGGCAGGTGATTCCGGAGTGTTCCCCAAGTGGTTCAGGCATAGCCGGCAGGTGATTTTGCATGTCCGGCAATGGTTCCGGCGAGTCGAGCCGGTGGTTCCGGCATGACCGGCAGGTGTTTCCGGCATGCCCGGCAGGTGATTCCGGAGCATCCGCCAAGTGTGTCTGGCTACCCGGCAGGTGATTCCGGCATGTCCAGCAGGTGGTTCTGGGGAGTGGATCAGGTGGTTCCGGCAGGCCCGGCAGGTGATTCCGAAGAGTTCACCAAATGGTTGCGGCGTAGCAGGCAGTTGCTTTTGGTGTGTCAGGAAGATGGTTCCGGCTAGTTGAGCAGGTGTATCAGGCGTGCTCGCCAGGGGGTTCATGCGGGTCTGGCAGGTGGTTTCGGTCTGTTCGGGGAGTGGTTCCGGCATCTCAGGCACATGGTTATGGCACGTCTGAGAGGTGGTTCCGGCCGGCCGTAGAGGTGTTTCCGGAGTGTCCGCCAAGTGGTTCTGGCGTAGGTGAAAGGCGATGTTGGCGTGACCGGTAGGTGGTTCCAGCCAGCCGGGCAGGTGATTCCAGAGTGTCTGCCGTGTGGTTCTGGCGTAGCTGGCAGGTGATTTGGCGTGTCCAGCAGGTGGTTCTGGGGAGTGGATCAGTTGGTTCCGGCATTCTCGGCAGGTGGTACCGGCGTGTCCGGAACATGGTTCTGGCAAGTCTGAGAGGCGGTTCCGGCATGCCCGACAGGTGATTCCGGAGTGTTCGCCAAGTGGTTCTGGCGTAGCCTGCAGGTCATTTTGCATGTCCGGCGGTGGTTCCGCGAGTCGAGCTGGTGGTTCCGGCGTGTCCGGCAGGTGGTTCTGGCGTGACCGGCACGAGGTTCTGGCACGTCTGAGAGTTGGTTCCGGCATGCCCGGCAGGTGATTCCGGAGTGTCCGGCATGTGGTTCTGGCACCTCTGAGAGGTGGTTCCGGCATGACCGGCAGGCGGTTCCGGAGTGTATGCCGAGTGGTTCAGGCGTAGCCGGCAGGTGATTCTGGCGTGTCCAGCAGGTGGTTCTGGGGAGTGGATCAGGTGGTTCCGGCATACTCGGCAGGTGGTACCGGCGTGTCCGGAACATGGTTCTGGAAAGTCTGAGAGGTGGTTCCGGCCGGCCAGACATGTGGTTCCATGGTGTCCGCCAAGTGGTTCTGGCATAGCTGGCAGGTGATGTTGGCGTGACCGGCAGGTGGTTCCAGCCAGCCCGGCAGGTGATTCCAAAGAGTTCACCAAATGGTTGTGGTGTAGCCAGCAGGTGATTTTGGCGTGTCCAGCAGGTGGTTTTGGCGAGTCGAGCAGGTGGTTCTGGCGTGCTCGGCAGGTGCTTCGGGTGTCATTGACATGTGGTTCCGGCATGTCTGAGAGGTGGTTCCGCCATGCCCGGCAGGTGATTCCGGAGTGTTCGCCAAGTGGTTCTGGCGTAGCCGGCAGGTGATTTCGCATGTCCGGCAATGGTTCCGGCGATTCGATCCGGTGCTTCGGGCATGTCCGGCAGGCGATTCCGGAATGCCCGGCAGGTGATTCCGGAGTGTCCGGCATGTGGTTCTGGCACCTCTGAGAGGTGGTTCCGGCATGCCCGGCAGGTGATTCAGGAGTGTTCGCCAAGTGGTTCTGGCGTAGCCGGCAGGTGATTTTGCATGTCCGGCAATGGTTCCGGCGAGTCGAGCCGGTGTTTCCGGAATGTCCGCAGGTGGTTCCGGCATGTCCGGCAGGTGGTTCCGGACTGTCCAGCACGTGGTACCAGCATGCCCGGCAGGTGATTCCGGAGTGTCCGGCATGTGGTTCTGGGACCTCTGAGAGGTGGTTCCGGCATGCCCGGCAGGTGGTACCGGAGTCTCCGGCATTTGGTTCTGGCACCTCTGAGAGGTGGTTCCGGAATGACCGGCATGTGATTCCGGACTGTCTGCCGAGTGGTTCTGGCGTAGCCGGCAGGTGATTCTGGCGTGTCCAGCAGGTGGTTCTGGGGAGAGCATAAGCTGGTTATGGCATACTCGGCAGGTGGTACCGGCGTGTCCAGAACATGGTTCTGGCAAGTCTGAGAGGTGGTTCCGGCACGTCTGACAGGTGATTCCGGAGCGTCCGCCAAGTGTTTCTCACGTACCCGGCAGGTGATTTTGGCATGTCCGACAGGTGTTTCTTGTGAGTCGAGCAGGTGGCTCAGGCATGCTCAGCTGATGCTTCCGGCGTCTCTGGCACGTGGTTCTGGTGTGTCTGAGAGCTGGTTCTGGCATGTCCGGCAGATGATTCCGGAGTGTCCACCAAGTGGTTCTGGTATACCTGGCAGGTGATTTTGGCGTGTCAGGAAGGTGGTTCCGGCTAGTTGAGCAGGTGGATCAGGCGTGCTCACCAGGGGGTTCAGGCGGGTCTGGCAGGTGGTTTCGGTCTGTTCGGGGAGTGGTTCTGGCATCTCAGGCACATGGTTGTGGCGCGTCTCAGAGGTGGTTCCGGCCGGCCCGACAGGTGTTTCCGGAGTGTCCGCCAAGTGGTTCTGGCGTAGCTGAAAGGTGACGTTGGCGTGACCGGCAGGTGGTTCCAGCCAGCCCGGCAGGTGATTCCGGAGTGTCCGGCATGTGGTTCTGGCACCTCTGAGAGGTGGTTCCGGCATGCCTGTCACGTGATACCGGAGTGTCCGTGATTTGGTTCTGGCACCTCTGAGAGGTGGTTCCGGAATGCCTGGCATGTGATTTCGGAGTGTCTGCCGAGTGGTTCTGGTGTAGCTGGCAGGTGATTTTGGCGTGTCCAGCAGGTGGTTTTGGAGAGTCGAGCAGGTGGTTCTGGCGTGCTCGGCAGGTGCTTCCAGTGTCATTGGCATGTGGTTTCGGCATGTCTGAGAGGTGGTACCGGCATGCCCGGCAGGTGGTTCCGGAGTGTCTGTCGAGTGGTTCGGGAGCCAGCCCGGCAGGTGATTCCGAAGAGTTCACCAAATGGTTGTGGCGTAGCCGGCAGGTGATTTTGGCGTGTCTGCAATGTGGTTCCGGCTAGTTGAGCAGGTGGATCAGGCGTGCTCGCCAGGGGGTTCAGGCGGGTCTGGCAGGTGGTTTCGGTCTGTTCGGGGTGTGGTTCCGGCTTCTCAGGCACATGGTTCTGGCACGTCTGAGAGGTGGTTGCGGCCGGCCCGACAGGTGTTTCCGGAGTATCCGCCAAGTGGTTCTGGAGTAGCTGAAAGGTGATGTTAGCGTGACCGGCAGGTGGTTCCAGCCAGCCCGGCAGGTGATTCCGGAGTGTCTGCCGCGTGGTTCAGGCGTAGTCGGCAGGTGATTTTGGCGTGTCCATAGGGTGTTTTGGCGAGTCGAGCAGGTGGTTCTGGCGTGCTCGGCAGGTGCTTCCGGTGTCATTGGCATGCGGTTCCGGCATGTCTGAGAGGTGGTTCCGCCATGCCCGGCAGGTGATTCCGGAGTGTCAGGCATGTGGTTCTGGCACCTCTGAGAGGTGGTTCCGGCATGCCCGGCAGGTGATACTGGAGTGTCCGGCATTTGGTTCTGGCACCGCTGAGAGGTGGTTCCGGAATGCCTGGCATGTGATTCCCGAGTGTCTGCCGAGAGGTTCTGGCGTAGCCGGCAGGTGATTTTGGCGTGTCCAGCAGGTGGTTCCGGCGAGCTCGGCAGGTGGTTCCGGCATGTCCGGAACATGGTTCTGCCAAGTCTGAGAGATGGTTCCGGCATGCCCGGCAGGTGATTCCCGAGTGTCCGGCATGTGGTTCTGGCACCTCTGAGAGGTGGTTCCGGCATGCCCGGCAGTTGGTTACGGAGTGTCTGCCGAGTGGTTCTGGCGTAGCCGGCAGTTGATTTTGGCGTGTCCAGTAGGTGGTTCTGGGGAGTGGATCAGGTGGTTCCGGCATACTCGGCAGGTGGTACCGGCGTGTCCGGAACATGGTTCTGGCACGTCTGAGAGATCGTTCCGGCATGCCCGGCAGGTGATTCCGGAGTGTCTGGCATGTGGTTCCAGCA
>NW_027226698.1:0-19438 GCF_037783145.1 Equus przewalskii | reverse complement strand
ACATGCTGGAGACTGCGGAAGCACCTGCTGAGAAGGCCGGAAGTTCCTGATCCACTCCACAGAACCACCTGCTGGACACGCCAAAATCACCTGCCGGCTACGCCACAACCAGTTGGTGAACACTTCGGAATCAACTGCCGGTCTTGCTGGAAGCACCTGCCGGTCACGCCAATATCACCTGCCAGCTACGCCAGAACCGCTTGGCGGACACTCCGGAAACACCTGTCGGGCCTGCCAGAACCACATCTCAGACGTGCCAGAACCATGTGCCCGAGATGCCGGAACCACACCCCGAACAGACTGAAACCACCTGCCAGACCCGCCTGAACCACCTGCCGAGCACACTGGAACCACCTGCTCGACTCGCCGGAACCACCTACCTGACACGCAAAAACCACCGGCCGGGTATGCCAGAACCACTTGGTGGTCACTCCGGAATCATCTGCCAGACATGCCAGAAGCAGCTCTCAGACACACCAGAACAACCTGCCGGAGACGCCAGAAGCACCTGCTGAGCATGCCTGAGCCACCTGCTCGACTCGCTAGAAACACCTGCCAGACACGCCAAAATCACCTGCCTGCTACACCAGAAGCACTTGGCAGACAAGCCGGAATCACGTGAAGGGCATGCCGTCACAATCTCTCAGACGTGCCAGAACCTCGTGCCGGACACCCCAGAACACCCTGCCGGACAGACCGGAACCACCTGCCGGACACGCCGGAACCACCGGCGCGACTCGCCGGAACCACCCCCGGACATGCAAAATCACCTGCCGGCTACGCCAGAAACACTTGGCGAACACACCGGAATCACCTGCCGGGCATGTCGGAAGCACCTCTCAGACATGTCAGAACCACGTGCCAGGGACACCGGAAGCACCTGCCGAGCACGCCGGAACCACCTGCTCGACTCGGCAGAACCACCTGCCGCACACGCCAAAATCACCTGCCAGGTATGCCAGAACCACTTTGTGGACACTCCGAAATCATCTGCCGGACATGCCAGAACCAGCTCTCAGACACACCAGAACCACGTGCCGGACACGCCGGAAGCACCTGCTGAGCATGCCTGAGCCACCTGCTCGACTCGCAAGAAACACCTTCCGGACACGCCAAAATCACCTGCCGAGTATGCCAGAACCACTTGGCGGACACTCCGGAATCACGGGTCGGGCATGCCAGAACCACCTCTCAGACTTGCCAGAACCATGTTCCAGACACGCGGGTACCACCTGCCTAGTATGCCGGAACCACCTGATCCACTCCCGAGGACCACCTGCTGGACACGCCAAAATCACCTGCCGGCTACGCCACAACCACTCGGCAGACACTCCGGTATCAGCTGCCGGGCATGCCGGAACCACCTCTCAGAGGTGCCAGAACCACATGCCGGAGAGACTGGAAGCAACTGCCGAACTCGCCGGAAACACCTGCAGGACATGCCGGATCCACCTGCCTGACAGTCCAAAATCATATGCCGGCTATGCCAAAACCACTTGGTGGACACTCCAGAATCACCTGGAGGGAATGCCGGAACCACGTCATGGACAGACTGCAAACACCTGCCGGACACGCCGGAACCACCTGCTCGACTCGCCAGAACCACCTGCCGGACACGCCAAAATCACCAGCCGGCTACTCCACAACCACTTGCCGGACACTCCAGAATCACCTGCCGGGCATGTTGGAACCACCTCTCAGAGGTGCCACAACAACATGCTGGAGACTGCGGAAATACCTGCTGAGAAGGCCGGAAGTTCCTCATCCACTCCACAGAACCACCTGCTGGACACGCCAAAATCACCTGCCGGCTACGCCACAACCAGTTGGTGAACACTTCGGAATCAACTGCCGGTCTTGCTGGAAGCACCTGCCGGTCACGCCAATATCACCTGCCAGCTACGCCAGAACCGCTTGGCGGACACTCCGGAAACACCTGTCGGGCCTGCCAGAACCACATCTCAGACGTGCCAGAACCATGTGCCCGAGATGCCAGAACCACACCCCGAACAGACTGAAACCACCTGCCAGACCCGCCTGAACCACCTGCCGAGCACACTGGAACCACCTGCTCGACTCGCCGGAACCACCTACCTGACACGCAAAAACCACCGGCCGGGTATGCCAGAACCACTTGGTGGTCACTCCGGAATCATCTGCCAGACATGCCAGAAGCAGCTCTCAGACACACCAGAACAACCAGCCGGAGACGCCAGAAGCACCTTCTGAGCATGCCTGAGCCACCTGCTCGACTCGCTAGAAACACCTGCCAGACACGCCAAAATCACCTGCCTGCTACACCAGAAGCACTTGGCAGACAAGCCGGAATCACGTGAAGGGCATGCCGTCACAATCTCTCAGACGTGCCAGAACCTCGTGCCGGACACCCCAGAACACCCTGCCGGACAGACCGGAACCACCTGCCGGACACGCCGGAACCACCGGCGCGACTCACCGGAACCACCCCCGGACATGCAAAATCACCTGCCGGCTACGCCAGAAACACTTGGCGAACACACCGGAATCACCTGCCGGGCATGTCGGAAGCACCTCTCAGACATGTCAGAACCACGTGCCAAGGACACCGGAAGCACCTGCCGAGCACGCCGGAACCACCTGCTCGACTCGGCAGAACCACCTGCCGCACACGCCAAAATCACCTGCCAGGTATGCCAGAACCACTTTGTGGACACTCCGAAATCATCTGCCGGACATGCCAGAACCAGCTCTCAGACACACCAGAACCACGTGCCGGACACGCCGGAAGCACCTGCTGAGCATGCCTGAGCCACCTGCTCGACTCGCAAGAAACACCTGCCGGACACGCCAAAATCACCTGCCGAGTACGCCAGAACCACTTGGCGGACACTCCGGAATCACAGGTCGGGCATGCCGGAACCACCTCTCAGACTTGCCAGAACCATGTTCCGGACACGCCGGTACCACCTGCCGAGTATGCCGGAACCACCTGATCCACTCCCGAGGACCACCTGCTGGACACGCCAAAATCACCTGCTGGCTACGCCAGAACCACTCGGCAGACACTCCGGAATAACCTGCCGGGCATGCCGGAACCACCTCTTAGACATGCCAGAAGGACGTGTCGGACACGCCGGAAACACCTACCGGACAGACCGGAACCACCTGCCAGACATCCCGTCAACACCTGCCGAGCACTCCAGAGCCGCCTGCTCGATAGGCCGGAACCACCTGCCAGACAGGCCAAAATCAACAGCTGGCTATGCTAGAACCACCTGGCGGACAGTCCAAAATCACCTGCCTGGCATGCAGGAACCACCTCTCAGACGTACCAGAACCACGTGCCGGACAATCTGGAAACACGTACTGGACAGACTGGAACCACCTGCCGGCCACGCCTGAACCACCTGCCGAGCACGACGGAACCACCTGCCGGACACTCCAAAATCACCTGCGGGCTACTCCAGAACCACTTGGAGGACTCTCCGGGATGACCTGCCGGGCATGCTGGAACCACCTCTCAGACGTGCCAGAACCATGTGGCAGACAGTCCGGAATCACCTGTTGGGCATGTGGAACCACCTCTGAGACGTACCAGAACCACCTGCCGGACACGCCAAAATCACCTGCCGGCTACGCCAGAACCAGTTGGCGGACACTCCGGAATCACCTGCCGGGCATGCCAGCACAACCTCTCAGAAGTGACAGAAGCACGTGCCGGACAGGCCGGAACCATCTCCCGGACAGACTGGAACCACAGGAAACACTCGCCGGAACCACCTGCTTGACTCACCGGTCCCACCTGCAGGACACACCAAAATCACCTGCCCGCTACACCAGAACCACTTGGGGGACAAGCCGGAATCACGTGAAGGGCATGCCGGCACAACCTCACAGACGTGCCAGAACCTCCTGCCGGACACCTCAGAACCACCTGCCAGACAGACTGCAACCACCTGCCGGACACGCGGGAACCACCGGCTCGACCCGCCGGAACCACTGCCAGACATGCAAAATCACCTGCCGGCTACACCAGAACCACTTGGCAAACACTCCGGAATCACCTGCCGGGCATGCCGGAACCACCTCTCAGACATGCCAGAACCACGTGCCAATGACACCAGAAGCACCTGCCGAGCATGCCGGAACCACCTGCTCGACTCGCCAGAACCACCTGCCAGTCATGCAAAAATCACATGCCGGCTTCGCCACAACCAGTTGGTGAACACTTCCCCATCACCTGCCGGGCTTGCTGGAACCACCTGCCGGTCATGTCAAAATCACCTGCCAACTACGCCAGAACCACTTGTCGACACTGCGGAAACACCTGTCGGGCCGGCCAGAACTACATCTCAGACGTGCCAGAACCTTGTGCGTGTGATGCCGGAACCACACCCCGAACAGACGGAAACCACCTGCCAGACCCGCCTGAAACACCTGCCGAGCACGCCGGAGCCACCTGTTAGACTCACCGGAAGCACCTGCCAGACAGGCCAAAATCAACAGCTGGCTATGCGAGAACCATCTGGCGGACAGTCCGGAATCACCTGCCAGGCATGCAGGAACCACGTCTCAGATGTAACGGAACCACGAGCCGGACACGCTGGAACCACGTCCTGGACAGACTGGAACCACCTGCCGAGCACTCCGGAACCACCTGCTCGACTCGCACGACCCACGTGCTGGCCACGCCAAAATGAACTTTCGGCTACACCAGAACCACTTACCCAACACTGCAGAATCACCTGCCTGGCATGCCAGAACCACCTCTCACACGTTCCAGAAGCACGTGCCGGACATGCCGGAACGACCTATCGGACAGAACGGAACCACCTGCCAGACACGCCGGAACCACCTGCTGAACACGCCACAGCCACCTGCTCGACTCGGCGGATCCACCTGCCGGACAGGCCAATATCAACTGCTGGCTATGCCAGAACCACCTGGGGGACAGTCCGGAATCACCTGCCAGCCATGGCGGAACCACCTCTCAGACGTACAAGAACCACGTGCCGGACAAGCTGGAAACACTTACTGGACAGACTGGAACCACCTGCCGGCCACGCCTGAACCACCTGCCGAGCACGATGGAACCACCTGACGGACACGCCAAAATCACCTGCGGGCTACACCAGAACCACTTGGAGAACTCTCCGGGATGACCTGCCGGGCATGCTGGAACCACCTCTCAGACGTACCAGAAGCACGTGGCGGACACCCCAGCACCACCTGCCGGACAGACCGCAACCACCTGCCGGCCACGCCTGAACCACCTGCCGAGCACGATGGAACCACCTGCCGCACAAGCCAAAATCACCTGCCAGGTATGCCAGAACCACTTTGTGGACACTCCGAAATCATCTGCCGTACATGCCAGAACCAGCTCTCAGACACACCAGAACCCCATGCCGGACACGCCGGAAGCACCTGCTGAGCATGCCTGAGCCACCTGCTCGACTCGCAAGAAACACCTGCCGGACACGCCAAAATCACCTGCCGAGTACGCCAGAACCACTTGGCGGACACTCCGGAATCACAGGTCGGGCATGCCGGAACCACCTCTCAGACTTGCAAGAACCATGTTCCGGACACGCCGGTACCACCTGCCGAGTATGCCGGAACCACCTGATCCACTCCCGAGGACCACCTGCTGGACACGCCAAAATCACCTGCTGGCTACGCCAGAACCACTCGGCAGACACTCCGGAATAACCTGCCGGGCATGCCGGAACCACCTCTTAGACATGCCAGAAGGACGTGTCGGACACACCGGAAACACCTACCGGACAGACCGGAACCACCTGCCAGACATCCCGGAACCACTTGCCGAGCACGCCGGAGCCGCCTGCTCGATAGGCCGGAACCACCTGCCAGACAGGCCAAAATCAACAGTTGGCTATGCTAGAAACACCTGGCGGACAGTCCAAAATCACCTGCCTGGCATGCAGGAACCACCTCTCAGACGTAACAGAACCACGTTCCGGACACGCTGGAACCACATCCTGGAAAGACTGGAACCACCTGCCGAGCTCGCCGGAACCACCTGCTCGACTGGCAGGACAATCGTGCCGGACACGCCAAAACGTACTGCCAGCTACACCAGAACCACTTAACCGACACTCCAGAATCACCTGCCTGGCATGCCAGAACCACCTCTCAGACGTGCCAGAAGCACGTGCCGGACATGCCGCAACGACCTACGGGACAGACCGGAACCACCTGCCTGACATGCCGGAACCACCTGCCGAGCACGAAAGAGCCACCTGCTCCCCTTGCCGGAACCACCTGCCAGACAGGCCAAAATCAACAGCTGGCTGTGCGAGAACCACCTGGGGGACAGTCCGGAATCACCTGCCAGCCATGGCGGAACCACCTCTCAGACGTACCAGAACCACGTGCCGGACAATCTGGAAACACGTACTGGACAGACTGGAACCACCTGCCGGCCACGCCTGAACCACCTGCCGAGCACGACGGAAGCACCTGCCGGACAAGCCAAAATCACCTGCCGGCTACGCCAGAACCACATGGCGGACACTCCAGAATCACCTGCCGGGCATGCCAGCGCAACCTCTCAGAAGTGCCAGAAGCACGTGCCGGACATGCCGGAACGACCTATGGGACAGACCGGAACCACCTGCCTGACATGCCGGAACCACCTGCCGAGCACGCCAGAGCCACCTGCTCCCCTTGCCGGAACCACCTGCCAGACAGGCCAAAATCAACAGCTGGCTGTGCGAGAACCACCTGGGGGACAGTCCGGAATCACCTGCCAGCCATGGCGGAACCACCTCTCAGACGTACCAGAACCACGTGCCGGACAATCTGGAAACACGTACTGGACAGACTGGAACCACCTGCCGGCCACGCCTGAACCACCTGCCGAGCACGACGGAACCACCTGCCGGACACGCCAAAATCACCTGCGGGCTACTCCACAACCACTTGGAGGACTCTCTGGGATGACCTGCCGGGCATGCTGGAACCACCTCTCAGACGCGCCAGAACCATGTGGCAGAGAGTCCGGAATCACCTGTTGGGCATGTGGAACCACCTCTGAGACGTACCAGAACCACCTGCCGGACACGCCAAAATCACCTGCCGGCTACGCCAGAACCACTTGGCGGACACTCCGGAATCACCTGCCGGGCATGCCAGCACAACCTCTCAGAAGTGCCAGAAGCACATGCCGGACAGGCCGGAACCATCTCCCGGACAGACTGGAACCACAGGAAACACTCGCCGGAACCACCTGCTTGACTCACCGGTCCCACCTGCAGGACACACCAAAATCACCTGCCCGCTACACCAGAACCACTTGGGGCACAAGCCGGAATCACGTGAAGGGCATGCCGGCACAACCTCACAGACGTGCCAGAACCTCCTGCCGGACACCTCAGAACCACCTGCCAGACAGACTGCAACAACCTGCCGGACACGCGGGAACCACCGGCTCGACCCGCCGGAACCACTGCCAGACATGCAAAATCACCTGCCGGCTACACCAGAACCACTAGGAAAACACTCCGGAATCACCTGCCGGGCATGCCGGAACCACCTCTCAGACATGCCAGAACCACGTGCCAATGACACCAGAAGCACCTGCCGAGCATGCCGGAACCACCTGCTCGACTCGCCAGAACCACCTGCCAGTCATGCAAAAATCACCTGCCGGCTTCGCCACAACCAGTTGGTGAACACTTCCCCATCACCTGCCGGGCTTGCTGGAACGACCTGCCGGTCATGTCAAAATCACCTGCCAACTACGCCAGAACCACTTGTCGACACTGCGGAAACACCTGTCGGGCCGGCCAGAACTACATCTCAGACGTGCCAGAACCTTGTGCGTGTGATGCCGGAACCACACCCCGAACAGACGGACACCACCTGCCAGACCCGCCTGAACCACCTGCCGAGCACGCCGGAGCCACCTGTTCGACTCACCGGAAGCACCTGCCAGACAGGCCAAAATCAACAGCTGGCTATGCGAGAACCATCTGGCGGACAGTCCGGAATCACCTGCCGGGCATGCAGGAAACACCTCTCAGATGTAACGGAACCACGAGCCGGACACGCTGCAACCACGTCCTGGACAGACTGGAACCACCTGCCGAGCACTCCGGAACCACCTGCTCGACTCGCACGACCCACGTGCTGGACACGCCAAAATGAACTTTCGGCTACACCAGAACCACTTACCCGACACTCCAGAATCACCTGCCTGGCATGCCAGAACCACCTCTCACACGTTCCAGAAGCACGTGCCGGACATGCCGGAACGACCTATCGGACAGAACGGAACCACCTGCCAGACACGCCGGAACCACCTGCTGAACACGCCACAGCCACCTGCTCGACTCGCCGGCTCCACCGGACGGACAGGCCAATATCAACTGCTGGCTATGCCAGAACCACCTGGGGGACAGTCCGGAATCACCTGCCAGCCATGGCGGAACCACCTCTCAGACGTACCAGAACCACGTGCCGGACAAGCTGGAAACACTTACTGGACAGACTGGAACCACCTGCCGGCCACGCCTGAACCACCTGCCGAGCACGATGGAACCACCTGACGGACACGCCAAAATCACCTGCGGGGTACACCAGAACCACTTGGAGAACTCTCCGGGATGACCTGCCGGGCATGCTGGAACCACCTCTCAGACGTACCAGAAGCACGTGGCGGACACCCCAGCACCACCTGCCTGACAGACAGCAACCACCTGCCGGACACGCCGGAACCACTGGCTCGACCCGCCGGAACCACGGCCGGACATGCAAAATCACCTGCCGGCTACGCCAGAACCACTTGGCGAACACTCCGGAATCACCTGCCGGGCATGCCGGAACCACCTCTCAGACATGCCAGAACCACGTGCCAATGACCCCGGAAGCACCTGACGAGCACGCCGGAACCACCTGCTCGACTTGCCAGAACCACCTGCCGGACAGGCCAAAATCACCTGCCGGCTACGCCACAACCACTCGGCAGACACTCCGGTATCAGCTGCCGGGCATCCGGAACCACCTCTCAGAGGTGCCGGAACCACATGCCGCAGAGACTGGAAGCAACTGCCGAACTCGCCGGAAACACCTGCTGGACATGCCGGAACCACCTGCCTGACAGTCCAAAATCATATGCCGGCTATGCCAAAACCACTTGGTGGACACTCCAGAATCACCTGGAGGGCATGCCGGAACCACGTCATGGACAGACTGCAAACACCTGCCAGACACGCCAGAACCACCTTCTCGACTCGCCAGAACCACCTGCCGAACACGCCAAAATGACCTGCCGGCTACGCCACAACCAGTTGGTGAACACTTCGGAATCACCTGCCGCGCTTGCCGGAACCACCTGCCGGTCACGCCAAAATCACCTGCCGGCTACGCCACAACCACTCGGCAGAGACTCCGGAACCACCTCCAGGACAGACCGGAATCACCTGCCGGACACGCCGGGACCACCTGCTTGACTCGCCACAACCACCTGCCGGACACGCCAAAATCACCAGCCGGCTACTCCACAACCACTTGTCGGACACTCCAGAATCACCTGCCGGGCATGTTGGAACCACCTCTCAGAGGTGCCACAACAACATGCTGGAGACTGCGGAAGCACCTGCGGAGAAGGCCGGAAGTTCCTGATCCACTCCACAGAACCACCTGCTGGACACGCCAAAATCACCTGCCGGCTACGCCACAACCAGTTGGTGAACACTTCGGAATCAACTGCCGGGCTTGCTGGAAGCACCTGCCGGTCACGCCAATATCACCTGCCAGCTACGCCAGAACCGCTTGGCGGACACTGCGGAAACACCTGTCGGGCCTGCCAGAACCACATCTCAGACGTGCCAGAACCATGTGCCCGAGATGCCGGAACCACACCCCGAACAGACTGAAACCACCTGCCAGACCCGCCTGAACCACCTGCCGAGCACACTGGAACCACCTGCTCGACTCGCCGGAACCACCTACCTGACACGCAAAAACCACCGGCCGGGTATGCCAGAACCACTTGGTGGTCACTCCGGAATCATCTGCCAGACATGCCAGAAGCAGCTCTCAGACACACCAGAACAACCTGCCGGAGACGCCAGAAGCACCTGCTGAGCATGCCTGAGCCACCTGCTCGACTCGCAAGAAACACCTGCCAGACACGCCAAAATCACCTGCCTGCTACACCCGAAGCACTTGGCAGACAAGCCGGAATCACGTGAAGGGCATGCCGTCACAATCTCTCAGACGTGCCAGAACCTCGTGCCGGACACCCCAGAACACCCTGCCGGACAGACCGGAACCACCTGCCGGACACGCCGGAACCACCGGCGCGACTCGCCGGAACCACCCCCGGACATGCAAAATCACCTGCCGGCTACGCCAGAAACACTTGGCGAACACACCGGAATCACCTGCCGGGCATGTCGGAAGCACCTCTCAGACATGTCAGAACCACGTGCCAAGGACACCGGAAGCACCTGCCGAGCACGCCGGAACCACCTGCTCGACTCGCCAGAACCACCTGCCGCACACGCCAAAATCACCTGCCAGGTATGCCAGAACCACTTTGTGGACACTCCGAAATCATCTGCCGGACATGCCAGAACCAGCTCTCAGACACACCAGAACCCCATGCCGGACACGCCGGAAGCACCTGCTGAGCATGCCTGAGCCACATGCTCAACTCGCAAGAAACACCTGCCGGACACGCCAAAATCACCTGCCGAGTACGCCAGAACCACTTGGCGGACACTCCGGAATCACAGGTCGGGCATGCCGGAACCACCTCTCAGACTTGCCAGAACCATGTTCCGGACACGCCGGTACCACTTGCCGCGTATGCCGGAACCACCTGATCCACTCCCGAGGACCACCTGCTGGACACGCCAAAATCACCTGCTGGCTACGCCAGAACCACTCGGCAGACACTCCGGAATAACCTGTCAGGCATGCCGGAACCACCTCTTAGACATGCCAGAAGGACGTGTCGGACACGCCGGAAACACCTACCGGACAGACCGGAACCACCTGCCAGACATCCCGGAACCACTTGCCGAGCACGCCGGAGCCGCCTGCTCGATAGGCCGGAACCACCTGCCAGACAGGCCAAAATCAACAGCTGGCTATGCTAGAACCACCTGGCGGACAGTCCAAAATCACCTGCCTGGCATGCAGGAACCACCTCTCAGACGTAACAGAACCACGTTCCGGACACGCTGGAACCACATCCTGGTCAGAATGGTACCACCTGCCGAGCTCACCGGAACCACCTGCTCGACTGGCAGGACAATCGTGCCGGACACGCCAAAAGGAACTGCCGGCCAAACCAGAACCACTTAACCGACACTCCAGAATCACCTGCCTGGCATGCCAGAACCACCTCTCAGATGTGCCAGAAGCACGTGCCGGACATGCCGGAACGACCTACAGGACAGACCGGAACCAACTGCCTGACATGCCGGAACCACCTGCCGAGCACGCCAGAGCCACCTGCTCCCCTTGCCGGAACCACCTGCCAGACAGGCCAAAATCAACAGCTGGCTGTGCGAGAACCACCTGGGGGACAGTCCGGAATCACCTGCCAGCCATGGCGGAACCACCTCTCAGACGTACCAGAACCACGTGCCGGACAATCTGGAAACACGTACTGGACAGACTGGAACCACCTGACGGCCACGCCTGAACCACCTGCCGAGCACGACGGAACCACCTGCCGGACACGCCAAAATCACCTGCGGGCTACTCCACAACCACTTGGAGGACTCTCTGGGATGACCTGCCGGGCATGCTGGAACCACCTCTCAGACGCGCCAGAACCATGTGGCAGACAGTCCGGAATCACCTGTTGGGCATGTGGAACCACCGCTGAGACGTACCAGAACCACCTGCCGGACACGCCAAAATCACCTGCCGGCTACGCCAGAACCACTTGGCGGACACTCCGGAATCACCTGCCGGGCATGCCAGCACAACCTCTCAGAAGTGCCAGAAGCACGTGCCGGACAGGCCGGAACCATCTCCCGGACAGACTGGAACCACAGGAAACACTCGCCAGGACCACCTGCTTGACTCACCGGTCCCACCTGCAGGACACACCAAAATCACCTGCCCGCTACACCAGAACCACTTGGGGCACAAGCCGGAATCACGTGAAGGGCATGCCGGCACAACCTCACAGACGTGCCAGAACCTCCTGCCGGACACCTCAGACCCACCTGCCAGACAGACTGCAACAACCTGCCGGACACGCGGGAACCACCGGCTCGACCCGCCGGAACCACTGCCAGACATGCAAAATCACCTGCCGGCTACACCAGAACCACTAGGAAAACACTCCGGAATCACCTGCCGGGCATGCCGGAACCACCTCTCAGACATGCCAGAACCACGTGCCAATGACACCAGAAGCACCTGCCGAGCATGCCGGAACCACCTGCTCGACTCGCCAGAACCACCTGCCAGTCATGCAAAAATCACCTGCCGGCTTCGCCACAACCAGTTGGTGAACACTTCCCCATCACCTGCCGGGCTTGCTGGAACCACCTGCCGGTCATGTCAAAATCACCTGCCAACTACGCCAGAACCACTTGTCGACACTGCGGAAACACCTGTCGGGCCGGCCAGAACTACATCTCAGACGTGCCAGAACCTTGTGCGTGTGATGCCGGAACCACACCCCGAACAGACGGAGACCACCTGCCAGACCCGCCTGAACCACCTGCCGAGCACGCCGGAGCCACCTGTTCGACTCACCGGAAGCACCTGCCAGACAGGCCAAAATCAACAGCTGGCTATGCGAGAACCATCTGGCGGACAGTCCGGAATCACCTGCCGGGCATGCAGGAACCACCTCTCAGATGTAACGGAACCACGAGCCGGACACGCTGGAACCACATCCTGGACAGACTGGAACCACCTGCCGAGCACTCCGGAACCACCTGCTCGACTCGCACGACCCACGTGCTGGACACGCCAAAATGAACTTTCGGCTAAACCAGAACCACTTACCCGACACTCCAGAATCACCTGCCTGGCATGCCAGAACCACCTCTCACACGTTCCAGAAGCACGTGCCGGACATGCCGGAACGACCTATCGGACAGAACGGAACCACCTGCCAGACACGCCGGAACCACCTGCTGAACACGCCACAGCCACCTGCTCGACTCGCTGGTTCCACCAGCCGGACAGGCCAATATCAACTGCTGGCTATGCCAGAACCACCTGGGGGACAGTCCGGAATCACCTGCCAGCCATGGCGGAACCACCTCTCAGACGTACAAGAACCACGTGCCGGACAAGCTGGAAACACTTACTGGACAGACTGGAACCACCTGCCGGCCATGCCTGAACCACCTGCCGAGCACGATGGAACCACCTGCCGGACACGCCAAAATCACCTGCGGGGTACACCAGAACCACTTGGAGAACTCTCCGGGATGACCTGCCGGGCATGCTGGAACCACCTCTCAGACGTGCCAAAACCATGTGGCAGACAGTCCGGAATCACCTGTTGGGCATGTGGAACCACCTCTGAGACGTACCAGAACCACATGCCGTGCAGGCTGGAACCACCTACCGGACAGACCGGAATCACCTTTCGGGCATGCCGGAACCACCTGTCAGATGTGCCAGAAACACGTGCCGGAGACGCCGGAAGCACCTGCAAAGCACGTCGGAACCACCTGCTCAACTTGCCTGAACCACCTGCCGGATATGCCAAAATCACCTGCCAACTATGCCATAACCACTTGGCGAAAACTTCGGAATCACTTGCCGGGCATGCAGGAACCACCTCTCAGACATGCCAGAACCCCGTGCCAATGACCCCGGAAGCACCAGCCGAGCACGCCGGAACCACCTGCTCGACTCGCCAGAACCACCTGCCGATCACGCAAAAATCACCTGCCGGCTACGCCACAACCAGTTGGGGAACACTTCGGAATCTCCTGCCGGGCTTGCTGGAACCACCTGCCGGTAATGCCAAAATCACCTGCCAACTACGCCAGTACCACTTGGCGTACACTGTGGAAACACCTGTCGGGCCGGCCGGAACCACATCTCAGACGTGCCAGAACCATGTGCATGAGATGCTGGAACCACACCCCGAACAGACGGAAAACACCTGCCAGACCCGTCTGAACAACCTGCCGAGCACGCCGGAGCCACCTGCTCGACTCGCCGGAACCACCTACCTGACATGCCCAAATCACCAGCCGGGTATGCCAGAACCACTTGGCGGACACTCCGGAATCATCTGCCGGACATGCCGGAACCAGCTCTCAGACACACCAGAACCACGTGCCGGAGATGCCGGAAGCACCTGCCGAGCATGCCGGAGCCACCTGCTCGACTCGCCAGAAACACCTGCCGGACACGCCAAAATCACCTGCCGGGTATGCCAGAACCACCTGGCGGACACTACGGAATCACCTGCCGCGCATGCCGGAATCACCTCTCAGACGTGCCGGAAGCACGTGCCGGACACGCCGGAATCACCTACCGGACAGACCGGAACCACCTGCCGAGCACACCGGAGCCACCTGTTCGACTCGCTGGAACCACCTGCCGGACAGGCCCATATCAACTGCTGGCTATCCCAGAACCACCTGAGGGACAGTCCGGGATCACCTGCCAGCCATGGCGGAACCACCTCTCAGACGTACCAGAACCACCTGCCGGAGAAGCTGGAAACACGTCCTGGACAGACTGGAACCACGTGACGGCCATGCCTGAACCACCTGCCGAGCACGGCGGAACCACCTGCCCGACACGCCAAAATCACCTGCGGGCTACGCCAGAACCACTTGGACGACTCTCCGAAATGACCTGCCGGGCATGTTGGAACCACCTCTCAGACGTGCCAGAAGCACGTGGCGGACAGTCCGGAATCACCTGTTGGGCATACGCAACCACCTCTGAGACGTACCAGAACCACGTGCCGTGCACGCCGGAACCACCTACCGGACAGACCGGAATCAACTTTTGGGCATGCCGGAACCACCTGTCAGATGTGCCAGAAACACGTGCCGGAGACGCCGGAAGCACCTGCCGAGCACGTCGCAACCACCTGCTCAACTCGCCTGAACCACCTGCCGGACACGCCAAAATCACCTGCCCGCTACACCAGCACCACTTCGGGGACAAGCCGGAATCACGTGAGGGGCATGCCGGCACAGCCTCTCAGACTGAACCTCGTGCCGGACACCACAGAACCACCTGCCGGACAGACCGGAACCACCTGCCGGACACGCCGGAACCACCGGCTCGACCCGCCAGAACGACTGCTGGACATGCAAAATCACCTGCCGGCTACGCCGGAAACACTTGGCGAACACTCCGGAATCACCTGCCGGGCATGCCGGAACCACCTCTCAGATATGCCAGAACCACGTGCCAATGACCCCGGAAGCACCTGCCGAGCACGCCGGAACCACCTGCTCGACTCGCCAGAACCACCTGCCGATCACGCAAAAATCACCTGCCGGCTACGCCACAACCAGTTGTGGAACACTTCGGAATCACCTGCCGGGCTTGCTGGAACCACCTGCCGGTCATGCCAAAATCAGCTGCCAACTACGCCAGTACCACTTGGCGGACACTGTGGAAACACCTGTCGGGCCGGCCGGAACCACATCTCAGACGTGCCAGAACCATGTGCATGAGATGTTGGAACCACACCCCGAACAGACGGAAAACACCTGCCAGACCCATCTGAACAACCTGCCGAGCACGCCGGAGCCACCTGCTCGACTCGCCGGAACCACCTACCTGACATGCCCAAATCACCAGCCGGGTATGCCAGAACCACTTGGCGGACACTCCGGAATCATCTGCCGGACATGCCGGAACCAGCTCTCAGACACACCAGAACCACGTGCCGGAGACGCCGGAAGCACCTGCTGAGCATGCCGGAGCCACCTGCTCGACTCGCCAGAAACACCTGCCAGACACGCCAAAATCACCTGCCGGGTACGCCAGAACCACCTGGCGGACACCCCGAAATCACCTGTCGCGCATGCCGGAACCACCTCTCAGACGTGCCGGAAGCACGTGCCGGACACGCCGGAATCACCTACCGGACAGACCGGAACCACCTGCCGGCCACGCCTGAACCACCTGCCGAGCACGACGGAACCACCTGCCGGACACGCCAAAATCACCTGCGGGCTACTCCACAACCACTTGGAGGACTCTCCGGGATGACCTGCCGGGCATGCTGGAACCACCTCTCAGACGCGCCAGAACCATGTGGCAGAGAGTCCGGAATCACCTGTTGGGCATGTGGAACCACCTCTGAGACGTACCAGAACCACCTGCCGGACACGCCAAAATCACCTGCCGGCTACGCCAGAACCACTTGGCGGACACTCCGGAATCACCTGCCGGGCATGCCAGCACAACCTCTCAGAAGTGCCAGAAGCACGTGCCGGACAGGCCGGAACCATCTCCCGGACAGACTGGAACCACAGGAAACACTCGCCGGAACCACCTGCTTGACTCACCGGTCCCACCTGCAGGACACACCAAAATCACCTGCCCGCTACACCAGAACCACTTGGGGCACAAGCCGGAATCACGTGAAGGGCATGCCGGCACAACCTCACAGACGTGCCAGAACCTCCTGCCGGACACCTCAGAACCACCTGCCAGACAGACTGCAACCACCTGCCGGACACGCGGGAACCACCGGCTCGACCCGCCGGAACCACTGCCAGACATGCAAAATCACCTGCCGGCTACACCAGAACCACTAGGAAAACACTCCGGAATCACCTGCCGGGCATGCCGGAACCACCTCTCAGACATGCCAGAACCACGTGCCAATGACACCAGAAGCACCTGCCGAGCATGCCGGAACCACCTGCTCGACTCGCCAGAACCACCTGCCAGTCATGCAAAAATCAGCTGCCAGCTTCGCCACAACCAGTTGGTGAACACTTCCCCATCACCTGCCGGGCTTGCTGGAACCACCTGCCGGTCATGTCAAAATCACCTGCCAACTACGCCAGAACCACTTGTCGACACTGCGGAAACACCTGTCGGGCTGGCCAGAACTACATCTCAGACGTGCCAGAACCTTGTGCGTGTGATGCCGGAACCACATCCTGAACAGACGGAGACCACCTGCCAGACCCGCCTGAACCACCTGCCGAGCACGCCGGAGCCACCTGTTCGACTCACCGGAAGCACCTGCCAGACAGGCCAAAATCAACAGCTGGCTATGCGAGAACCATCTGGCGGACAGTCCGGAATCACCTGCCGGGCATGCAGGAACCACCTCTCAGATGTAACGGAACCACGAGCCGGACACGCTGGAACCACGTCCTGGACAGACTGGAACCACCTGCCGAGCACTCCGGAACCACCTGCCCGACTCGCACGACCCACGTGCTGGACACGCCAAAGTGAACTTTCGGCTACACCAGAACCACTTACCCGACACTCCAGAATCACCTGCCTGGCATGCCAGAACCACCTCTCACACGTTCCAGAAGCACGTGACGGACATGCCGGAACGACCTATCGGACAGAACGGAACCACCTGCCAGACACGCCGGAACCACATGCTGAACACGCCACAGCCACCTGCTCGACTCGCCGGATCCACCGGCCGGACAGGCCAATATCAACTGCTGGTTATGCCAGAACCACCTGGGGGACAGTCCGGAATCACCTGCCAGCCATGGCGGAACCACCTCTCAGACGTACTAGAACCACGTGCCGGACAAGCTGGAAACACTTACTGGACAGACTGGAACCACCTGCTGGCCACGCCTGAACCACCTGCCGAGCACGATGGAACCACCTGCCGGACACGCCAAAATCACCTGCGGGCTACACCAGAATCACTTGGAGAACTCTCCGGGATGACCTTCCGGGCATCCTGGAACCACCTCTCAGACGTACCAGAAGCACGTGGCGGACACCCCAGCACCACCTGCCGGACAGACCGCAACCACCTGCCGGACCGGCCGGAACCACCGGCTCGACCCGCCGGAACCACCGCCGGACATGCAAAATCACCTGCCGGCTATGCCAGAAACACTTGGCGAACACTCCGGAATCACCTGCCGGGCATGCCGGAACCACCTCTCAGACATGCCAGGACCACGTGCCAATGACCCCGGAAGCACCTGCCGAGCACGCCGGAACCACCTGCTCGACTCGCCAGAACCACCTGCCGGACACGCCAAAATCACCTGCCGGCTACGCCACGACCACTCGGCAGGCACTCCGCAATCAGCTGCCAGGCATGCCGGAACCACCTCTCAGAGGTGCCAGAACCACATGCCGGAGAGACTGGAAGCAACTGACGAACTCGCCGGAAACACCTGCTGGACGTGCCGGAACCACCTGCCTGACAGTCCAAAATCATATACCGGCTATGCCAAAACCACTTGGTGGGCACTCCAGAATCACCTGGAGGGCATGCTGGAACCACGTCATGGACCGACTGCAAACACCTGCCGGACACCCCAGAACCACCTTCTCGACTCGCCAGAACCACCTGCCGGACACGCCAAAATCACCTGCCAGCTACGCCACAACCAGTTGGTGAACACTTCGGAATCACCTGCCGCGCTTGCCGGAACCACCTGCCGGTCACGCCAAAATCACCTGCCGGCTACGCCAGAACCACTCGGCAGAGACTCCGGAACCACCTCCAGGACAGACGGGAATCACCTGCCGGACACGCCGGGACCACCTGCTTGACTCGCCAGAACCACCTGCCGGACACGCCAAAATCACCAGCCGGCTACTACACAACCACTTGTCGGACACTGCAGAATCACCTGCCGGGCATGTTGGAACCACCTCTCAGAGGTGCCACAACAACATGCTGGAGACTGCGGAAGCACCTGCTGAGAAGGCCGGAAGTTCCTGATCCACTCCACAGAACCACCTGCTGGACACGCCAAAATCACCTGCCGGCTACGCCACAACCAGTTGGTGAACACTTCGGAATCAACTGCCGGGCTTGCTGGAAGCACCTGCCGGTCATGCCAATATCACCTGCCAGCTACGCCAGAACTGCTTGGCGGACACTCCGGAAACACCTGTCGGGCCTGCCAGAACCACATCTCAGACGTGCCAGAACCATGTGCCCGAGATGCCGGAACCACACCCCGAACAGACTGAAACCACCTGCCAGACCCGCCTGAACCACCTGCCGAGCACACTGGAACCACCTGCTCGACTCGCCGGAACCACCTACCTGACATGCAAAAACCACCGGCCGGGTATGCCAGAACCACTTGGTGGTCACTCCGGAATCATCTGCCAGACATGCCAGAAGCAGCTCTCAGACACACCAGAACAACCTGCCGGAGACGCCAGAAGCACCTGCTGAGCATGCCTGAGCCACCTGCTCGACTCGCAAGAAACACCTGCCACACACGCCAAAATCACCTGCCTGCTACACCAGAAGCACTTGGCAGACAAGCCGGAATCACGT
>NW_027226697.1:0-95969 GCF_037783145.1 Equus przewalskii | reverse complement strand
ATCACCAATTGCCTCAGAACCACCTGCCGGAGAAGTTGGAAACACGTCCTGGACAGTCTGGAACCACCTGCCGGCCAAGCCTGAACCACCTGCCAAGCACAACGGAACAACCTGCCAGACACGCCAAAATCACCTGCGTGTTATGCCAGAACCACTTGGAGGACTCTCTGGGATGACCTGCCGGGCATGCCGGAACCACCTCTCAGACGTGCCAGAACCATGTGGCGGACAGTCCGGAATCACCTGTTGGGCATGCGCAACCACCTCTGAGACGTACAAGAACCACGTGCCCTGCACGCCGGAACCACCTACCGGACAGACCGGAATCTACATTTGGGCATGCCGGAACCACCTGTCAGATGTGCCAGAAACACGTGCCGGAGACGCCGGAAGCACCTGCCGAGCACGTCGCAACCAGCTGCTCAACTCGCCTGAACCACCTGCCGGACATGCCAAAATCACCTGCCGACTATGCCAGAACCACTTGGCGAACACTCCGGAATCACTTGCCGGGCATGCAGGAACCACCTCTCAGACATGCCAGAACCCCGTGCCAATGACCCCGGAAGCACCAGCCGAGCACGCCGGAACCACCTGCTCGACTCGCCAGAACCACCTGCCGATCACGCAAAAATCACCTGCCGGCTACGCCACAACCAGTTGGTGAACACTTTGGAATCACCTGCCAGGCTTGCTGGAACCACCTGCCAGTCATGCCAAAATCACCTGCCAACTACGCAAGAACCGCTTGGCGGACACTGGGGAAACACCTGTCGGGCCGGCTGGAACCAAATCTGAGACGTGCCAGAAACGTGTTCATGAGATGCTGGAACCACACCCCAAACAGACGGATACCACCTGCCAGAACCGCCTGAACCACCTGCCGAGCATGCCGGAGCCAGCTGCTCGACTCCCAGAAACACCTGCCGGACATGCCAAAATCACCTGCCGGGTATGCCAGAACCACCTGGCAGACACTACGTAATCACCTGCCGCGCATGCCGGAACCACCTCTCAGACGTGCCGGAAGCACGTGCCAGACACGCCGGAAACACCTACCGGACAGACCGGAACCACCTGCCAAGAACGCCGGAGCCACCTGTTCGACTCGCTGGAACCACCTGCCGGACAGGCCAATATCAACTGCTGGCTATGCCAGCACCACCTGGGGGACAGTCCGGGATCACCTGCCAGCCATGGCGGAACCACCTCTGAGACGTACCAGAACCACCTGCCGGAGAAGCTGGAAACACGTCCTGGACAGACTGGAACCACGTGACGGCCATGCCTGAACCACCTGCCGTGCACGCCGGAACCACCTACCGGACAGACCGGAATCAACTCTTGGGCATGCTGGAACCACCAGTCAGATGTGCCAGAAACACGTGCCGGAGACGCCGGAAGCACCTGCCGAGCACGTCGCAACCACCTGCTCAACTCGCCTGAACCACCTGCCGGACACGCCAAAATCACCTGCCCGCTACACCAGCACCACTTCGGGGACAAGCCGGAATCACGTGAGGGGCATGCCGGCACAGCCTCTCAGACTGAACCTCGTGCCAGACACCACAGAACCACCTGCCGGACAGACCGGAACCACCTGCCGGACACGCCGGAACCACCGGCTCGACCCGCCGGAACGACCGCTGGACATGCAAACTCACCTGCCGGCTACGCCGGGAACACTTGGTGAACACTCCGGAATCACCTGCCGGGCATGCCGGAACCACCTCTCAGATATGCCAGAACCACGTGCCAATGACCCCGGAAGCACCTGCCGAGCACGCCGGAACCACCTGCTCGACTCGCCAGAACCACCTGCCGGACACGCAAAAATCACCTGCCGGCTACGCCACAACCAGTTGGGGAACACTTCGGAATCACCTGCCGGGCTTGCTGGAACCACCTGCCGGTCATGCCAAAATCACCTTCCAACTACGCCAGTACCACTTGGCGGACACTGTGGAAACACCTGTCGGGCCGGCCGGAACCACATCTCAGACGTGCCAGAACCATGTGCATGAGATGCTGGAACCACACCCCGAACAGACGGAAAACACCTGCCAGACCCGTCTGAACAACCTGCCGAGCACGCCGGAGCCACCTGCTCGACTCGCCCGAACCACCTACCTGACATGCCCAAATCACCAGCCGGGTATGACAGAACCACTTGGCGGACACTCCGGAATCATCTGCCGGACATGCCGGAACCAGCTCTCAGACACAGCAGAACCACGTGCCGGAGACGCCGGAAGCACCTGCCGAGCATGCCGGAGCCACCTGCTCGACTCGCCAGAAACACCTGCCGGACACGCCAAAATCACCTGCCGGGTACGCCAGAACCACCTGGCGGACACTCCGAAATCACCTGTCGCGCATGCCGGAACCACCTCTCAGACGTGCCAGAACCATGTGGCGGACAGTCCGGAATCACCTGTTGGGCATGCGCAACCACCTCTGAGACGTACCAGAATCACATGCCGTGCAGGCTGGAACCACCTACCGGACAGACCGGAATCACCTTTCGGGCATGCCGGAACCACCTGTCAGATGTGTCAGAAGCACGTACCGGAGACGCCGGAAGCACCTGCCAAGCACGTTGGAACCACCAGCTCAACTCGCCTGAACCACCTGCCGGCCAGGCCAAAATCACCTGCCGACTATGCCAGAACCACTTGGCGAACACTCCGGAATCACTTGCCGGGCATGCAGGAACCACCTCTCAGACATGCCAGAATTCCGTGCCAATGACCCCGGAAGCACCAGCCGAGCACGCCGGAACCACCTGCTCGACTCGCCAGAACCACCTGCCGGACACGCAAAAATCACCTGCCGGCTACGCCACAACCAGTTGGTGAACACTTTGGAATCACCTGCCAGGCTTGCAGGAACCACCTGCCAGTCATGCCAAAATCACCTGCCAACTACGCCAGAACCACTTGGCGGAGACTGCGGAAACACCTGTCGGGCTGGCTGGAACCACATCTCAGACGTGCCAGAAACGTGTTCATGAGATGCTGGAACCACACCCCAAACAGACGGATACCACCTGCCAGAACCGCCTGAAACACCTGCTGAGCACGCCGGAAACACCTGCTCGACTCACCGGTACCACCTTCCTGACACGCCAAAATCACCTGCTGGGTATGCCAGAACCACTTCACGGACACTCCGGAATCATCTGCCGGACATGCCGGAACCAGCTCTCAGACACACCAGAACCAAGTGTCGGAGACGCCGGAAGCACCTGCCGAGCAGGCCGGAGCCACCTGCTCGACTCGCCAGAAACACCTGCCGGACATGCCAAAATCACCTGCCGGGTACGCCAGAACCACCTGGCGGACACTACGGAATCACCTGCCGCGCATGCCGGAACCACCCCTCAGACGTGCCGGAAGCACTTGCCAGACACGCCGGAAACACCTACCGGACAGACCGGAACCACCTGCCAAGAACGCCGGAGCCACCTGTTCGACTCGCTGGAACCACCTGCCGGACAGGCCAATATCAACTGCTGGCTATGCCAGAACCACCTGGGGGACAGTCCGGGATCACCTGCCAGCCATGGCGGAACCACCTCTCAGACGTACCAGAACCACCTGCCGGAGAAGCTTGAAACACGTCCTGGACCGACTGGAACCACGTGACGGCCATGCCTGAACCACCTGCCGAGCACGGCGGAACCACCTGCCGGACACGCCAAAATCACCTGCCGGCTACGCCACAACCAGTTGGGGAACACTTCGGAATCACCTGCCGGGCTTGCTGGAACCACCTGCCGGTCATGCCAAAATCACCTGCCAACTACGCCAGTACCACTTGACGGACACTGTGGAAACACCTGTCGGGCCGGCCGGAACCACATCTCAGACGTGCCAGAACCATGTGCATGAGATGCTGGAACCACACCCCGAACAGACGGAAAACACCTGCCAGACCCGTCTGAACAACCTGCCGAGCACGCCGGAGCCACCTGCTCGACTCGCCGGAACCACCTACCTGACATGCCCAAACACCAGCCGGGTATGCCAGAACCACTTGGCGGACACTCCGGAATCATCTGCCGGACATGCCGGAACCAGCTCTCAGACACACCAGAACCACGTGCCGGAGACGCCGGAAGCACCTGCCGAGCATGCCGGAGCCACCTGCTCGACTCGCCAGAAACACCTGCCGGACACGCCAAAATCACCTGCTGGGTACGCCAGAACCACCTGGCGGACACTCCGAAACCACCTGTCGCGCATGCCGGAACCACCTCTCAGACGTGCCGGAAGCACGTGCCGGACACGCCGGAATCACCTACCGGACAGACCGGAACCACCTGCCGAGCACGCCGGAGCCACCTGTTTGACTCGCTGGAACCACCTGCCGGACAGGCCAATATCAACTGCTGGCTATGCCAGAACAACCTGGGGGACGGTCCGGAATCACCTGCCAGCCATGGCGGAACCACCTCTCAGACGTACCAGAACCACCTGCCGGAGAAGCTGGAAACACGTCCTGGACAGTCTGGAACCACCTGCCGGCCAAGCCTGAACCACCTGCCAAGCACAACGGAACAACCTGCCAGACACGCCAAAATCACCTGCGTGTTATGCCAGAACCACTTGGAGGACTCTCTGGGATGACCTGCCGGGCATGCCGGAACCACCTCTCAGATAAGCCAGAACCACGTGCCAATGACCCAGGAAGCAGCTGCCGAGCACGCCGGAACCACCTGCTCGACTCGCCAGAACCACCTGCCGGACACGCCAAAATCAACTGCCTGTTATGCGAGAACCACTTGGAGGACTCTCTGGGATGTCCTGCCGGGCATGCCGGAACCACCTCTCAGACGTGCCAGAACCATGTGGCGGACAGTCCGGAATCACCTGTTGGGCAAGCGCAGCCACCTCTGAGACGTACCAGAACCACATGCCGTGCAGGCTGGAACCACCTACCGGACAGACCGGAATCACCTTTCGGGCATGCCGGAACCACCTGTCAGATGTGCCAGAAACACGTGCCGGAGACGCCGGAAGCACCTGCCAAGCACGTTGGAACCACCTGCTCAACTCGCCTGAACCACCTGCCGGACATGCCAAAATCACCTGCCGACTATGCCAGAACCACTTGGCGAACACTCCGGAATCACTTGCCGGGCATGCAGGAACCACCTCTCAGATATGCCAGAACCCCGTGCCAATGACCCCGGAAGCACCAGCCGAGCACGCCGGAACCACCTGCTCGACTCGCCAGAACCACCTGCTGATCACGCAAAAATCACCTGCCGGCTACGCCACAACCAGTTGGTGAACACTTTGGAATCACCTGCCGGGCTTGCTGGAACCACCTGTCAGTCATGCCAAAATCACCTGCCAACTACGCCAGAACCGCTTGGCGGACACTGCGGAAACACCTGTCGGGCCGGCTGGAACCACATCTCAGACGTGCCAGAAACGTGTTCATGAGATGCTGGAACCACACCCCGAACAGACGGATACCACCTGCCAGAACCGCCTGAACCACCTGCTGAGCACTCCGGAACCACCTGCTCGACTCACCGGTACCACCTCCCTGACACGCCAAAATCACCTGCTGGGTATGCCAGAACCACTTGGCGGACACTCCGGAATCATCTGCCGGACATGCCGGAACCAGCTCTTAGACACACCAGAACCAAGTGCCGGAGACGCCGGAAGCACCTGCCGAGCATGCCGGAGCCACCTGCTCGACTCGCCAGAAACACCTGCCGGACACGCCAATATCACCTGCCGGGTATGCCAGAACCACCTGGCGGACACTACGGAATCACCTGCCGCGCATGCCGTAACCACCTCTCAGACGTGCCGGAAGCACGTGCCATACATGCCGGCAACACCTACCGGACAGACCGGAACCACCTGCCAAGAACGCCGGAGCCACCTGTTCGACTCGCTGGAACCACCTGCCGGACAGGCCAATATCAACTGCTGGCTATGCCAGAACCACCTGGGGGACAGTCCGGGATCACCTGCCAGCCATGGCGGAACCACCTCTCAGACGTACCAGAACCACCTGCCGGAGAAGCTGGAATCACGTCCTGGACAGACTGGAACCACGTGACGGCCATGCCTGAACCACCTGCCGAGCACGGCGGAACCACCCGCCGGACACGCCAAAATCACCTGCGGGCTACGCCAGAACCACTTGGACGACTCTCCGAAATGACCTGCCGGGCATGTTGGAACCACCTCTCAGACGTGCCAGAAGCACGTGGCGGACAGTCCGGAATCACCTGTTGGGCATACGCAACCACCTCTGACACGTACCAGAACCACGTGCCGTGCACGCCGGAACCACCTACCGGACAGACCGGAATCAACTTTTGGGCATGCCGGAACCACCAGTCAGATGTGCCAGAAACACGTGCCGGAGACGCCGGAAGCACCTGCCGAGCACGTCGCAACCACCTGCTCAACTCGCCTGAACCACCTGCCGGACACTCCAAAATCACCTGCCCGCTACACCAGCACCACTTCGGGGACAAGCCGGAATCACGTGAGGGGCATGCCGGCACAGCCTCTCAGACTGAACCTCGTGCCGGACACCACAGAACCACCTGCCGGACAGACCGGAACCACCTGCCGGACACGCCGGAACCACCGGCTCGACCCGCCGGAACGACCGCTGGACATGCAAACTCACCTGTCGGCTACGCCGGAAACACTTGGCGAACACTCCGGAATCACCTGCCGGGCATGCCGGAACCACCTCTCAGATATGCCAGAACCACATGCCAATGACCCCGGAAGCACCTGCCAAGCATGCCGGAACCACCTGCTCGACTCGCCAGAACCACCTGCCGGACACGCCAAAATCACCTGCCGGCTACGCCACAACCAGTTGGGGAACACTTCGGAATCACCTGCCGGGCTTGCTGGAACCACCTGCCGGTCATGCCAAAATCACCTGCCAACTACGCCAGTACCACTTGGCGGACACTGTGGAAACACCTGTCGGGCCGGCCGGAACCACATCTCAGACGTGCCAGAACCATGTGCATGAGATGCTGGAACCACACCCCGAACAGAGGGAAAACACCTTCCAGACCCGTCTGAACAACCTGCCGAGCACGCCGGAGCCACCTGCTCGACTCGCCGGAACCACCTACCTGACATGCCCAAACACCAGCCGGGTATGCCAGAACCACTTGGCGGACACTCCGGAATCATCTCCCGGACATGCCGGAACCAGCTCTCAGACACACCAGAACCACGTGCCGGAGACGCCGGAAGCACCTGCCGAGCATGCCGGAGCCACCTGCTCGACTCGCCAGAAACACCTGCCGGACACGCCAAAATCACCTGCCGGGTATGCCAGAACCACCTGGCGGACACTCCGAAACCACCTGTCGCGCATGCCGGAACCACCTCTCAGACGTGCCGGAAGCACGTGCCGGACACGCCGGAATCACCTACCGGACAGACCGGAACCACCTGCCGAGCACGCCGGAGCCACCTGTTCGACTCGCTGGAACCACCTGCCGGGCAGGCCAATATAAACTGCTGGCTATGCCAGAACAACCTGGGGGACGGTCCGGAATCACCTGCCAGCCATGGCGGAACCACCTCTCAGACGTACCAGAACCACCTGCCGGAGAAGCTGGAAACACGTCCTGGACAGTCTGGAACCACCTGCCGGCCAAGCCTGAACCACCTGCCAAGCACAACGGAACAACCTGCCAGACACGCCAAAATCACCTGCGTGTTATGCCAGAACCACTTGGAGGACTCTCTGGGATGACCTGCCGGGCATGCCGGAACCACCTCTCAGACGTGCCAGAACCATGTGGCGGACAGTCCGGAATCACCTGTTGGGCATGCGCAACCACCTCTGAGACGTACTAGAACCACATGCCGTGCAGGCTGGAACCACCTACCGGACAGACGGGAATCACCTTTCGGGCATGCCGGAACCACCTGTCAGATGTGCCAGAAGCACGTGCCAGAGACGCCGGAAGCACCTGCCAATCACGTTGGAACCACCTGCTCAACTCGCCTGAACAGCCTGCCGGACATGCCAAAATCACCTGCTGACTATGCCAGAACCACTTGGCGAACACTCCGGAATCACTTGCCGGGCATGCTGGAACCACCTCTCAGACATGCCAGAACCCCGTGCCAATGACCCCGGAAGCACCAGCCGAGCACGCCGGAACCACCTGCTCGACTCGCCAGAACCAGCTGCCGATCACGCAAAAATCACCTGCCGGCTACGCCACAACCAGTTGGTGAACACTTTGGAATCACCTGCCGGGCTTGCTGGAACCACCTGCCAGTCATGCCAAAATCACCTGCCAACTACGCCAGAACCGCTTGGCGGACACTGGGGAAACACCTGTCGGGCCGGCTGGAACCACATCTCAGACGTGCCAGAAACGTGTTCATGAGATACTGGAACCACACCCCGAACAGACGGATACCACCTGCCAGAACCGCCTGAACCACCTGCTGAGCACGCCGGAACCACCTGCTCGACTCACCGGCACCACCTCCCTGACACGCCAAAATCACCTGCTGGGTATGCCAGAACCACTTGGCGGACACTCCGGAATCATCTGCCGGTCATGCCGGAACCAGCTCTCAGACACACCAGAACCAAGTGACGGAGACGCCGGAAGCACCTGCCGAGCATGCCGGAGCCACCTGCTCGACTCGCCAGGAACACCTGCCGGACACGCCAATATCACCTGCCGGGTATGCCAGAACCACCTGGCGGACACTACGGAATCACCTGCCGCGCATGCCGGAACCACCTCTCAGACGTGCCGGAAGCACGTGCCAGACACGCCGGAAACACCTACCGGACAGACCGGAACCACCTGCCAAGAACGCCGGAGCCACCTTTTCGACTCGCTGGAACCACCTGCCGGACAGGCCAATATCAACTGCTGGCTATGCCAGAACCACCTGGGGGACAGTCCGGGATCACCTGCCAGCCATGGCGGAACCACCTCTCAGACGTACCAGAACCACCTGCCGGAGAAGCTGGAATCACGTCCTGGACAGACTGGAACCACGTGACGGCCATGCCTGAACCACCTGCCGAGCACGGCGGAACCACCCGCCGGACACACCAAAATCACCTGCGGGCTACGCCAGAAACACATGGACGACTCTCCAAAATGACCTGCCGGGCATGTTGGAACCACCTCTCAGACGTGCCAGAAGCACGTGGCGGACAGTCCGGAATCACCTGTTGGGCATACGCAACCACCTCTGACACGTACCAGAACCACGTGCCGTGCACGCCGGAACCACCTACCGGACAGACCGGAATCAACTCTTGGGCATGCCGGAACCACCAGTCAGATGTGCCAGAAACACGTGCCGGAGACGCCGGAAGCACCTGCCGAGCACGTCGCAACCACCTGCTCCACTCGCCTGAACCACCTGCCGGACACGCCAAAATCACCTGCCCGCTACACCAGCACCACTTCGGGGACAAGCCGGAATCACGTGAGGGGCATGCCGGCACAGCCTCTCAGACTGTACCTAGTGCCGGACACCACAGAACCACCTGCCGGACAGACCGGAACCACCTGCCGGACACGCTGGAACCACCGGCTCGACCCGCCGGAACGACCGCTGGACATGCAAAATCACCTGCCGGCAACGCAGGAAACACTTGGCGAACACTCCGGAATCACCTGCCGGGCTTGCTGGAACCACCTGCCGGTCATGCCAAAATCACCTGCTAACTACGCCAGTACCACTTGGCGGACACTGTGGAAACACCTGTCGGGCCGGCCGGAACCACATCTCAGACGTGCCAGAACCATGTGCATGAGATGCTGGAACCACACCCCGAACAGACGGAAAACACCTGCCAGACCCGTCTGAACAACCTGCCGAGCACGCCGGAGCCACCTGCTCGACTCGCCGGAACCACCTACCTGACATGCCCAAATCACCAGCCGGGTATGCCAGAACCACTTGGCAGACACTCCGGAATCATCTGCCGGACATGCCGGAACCAGCTCTCAGACACACCAGATCCACGTGCCGGAGACGCCGGAAGCACCTGCCGAGCATGCCGGAGCCACCTGCTCGACTCGCCAGAAACACCTGCCGGACACGCCAAAATCACCTGCCGGGTATGCCAGAACCACCTGGCGGACACTACGGAATCACCTGCCGCGCATGCCGGAAGCACGTGCCAGACACGCCGGAAACACCTACCGGACAGACCGGAACCACCTGCCAAGAACGCCGGAGCCACCTGTTCGACTCGCTGGAACCACCTGCCGGACAGGCCAATATCAACTGCTGCCTATGCCAGAACCACCTGGGGGACAGTCCGGGATCACCTGCCAGCCATGGCGGAACCACCTCTGAGACGTACCAGAACCACCTGCCGGAGAAGCTGGAAACACGTCCTGGACAGACTGGAACCACGTGACGGCCATGCCTGAACCACCTGCAGAGCACGGCGGAACCACCTTCCGGACACGCAGAAATCACCTGCGGGCTACGCCAGAACCACTTGGACGACTCTCCGAAATGACCTGCCGGGCATGTTGGAACCACCTCTCAGACGTGCCAGAAGCACGTGGCGGACAGTGCGGAATCACCTGTTGGGCATACGCAACCACCTCTGACGCGTACCAGAACCACGTGCCGTGCACGCCGGAACCACCTACCGGACAGACCGGAATCAACTTTTGGGCATGCCGGAACCACCAGTCAGATGTGCCAGAAACACGTGCCGGAGACGCCGGAAGCACCTGCCGAGCACGTCGCAACCACCTGCTCAACTCGCCTGAACCACCTGCCGGACACGCCAAAATCACCTGCCCGCTACATCAGCACCACTTCGGGGACAAGCCGGAATCACGTGAGGGGCATGCCGGCACAGCCTCTCAGACTGAACCTCGTGCCGGACACCACAGAACCACCTGCCGGACAGACCGGAACCACCTGCCGGACACGCCGGAACCATCGGCTCGACCCGCCGGAACGACCGCTGGACATGCAAACTCACCTGTCGGCTACGCCGGAAACACTTGGCGAACACTCCGGAATCACCTGCCGGGCATGCCGGAACCACCTCTCAGATATGCCAGAACCACGTGCCAATGACCCCGGAAGCACCTGCCAAGCACGCCGGAACCACCTGCTCGACTCGCCAGAACCACCTGCCGGACACGCAAAAATCACCTGCCGGCTACGCCACAACCAGTTGGGGAACACTTCGGAATCACCTGCCGGGCTTGCTGGAACCACCTGCCGGTCATGCCAAAATCACCTGCCAACTACGCCAGTACCACTTGGCGGACACTGTGGAAACACCTGTCGGGCCGGCCAGAACCACTTCTCAGACGTGCCAGAACCATGTGCATGAGATGCAGGAACCACACCCCGAACAGACGGAAAACACCTGCCAGACCCGTCTGAACAACCTGCCGAGCACGCCGGAGCCACCTGCTCGACTCGCCGGAACCACCTAGCTGACATGCCCAAATCACCAGCCGGGTATGCCAGAACCACTTCGGGGACAAGCCGGAATCACGTGAGGGGCATGCCGGCACAGCCTCTCAGACTGAACCTCGTGCCGGACACCACAGAACCACCTGCCGGACAGACCGGAACCACCTGCCGGACACGCCGGAACCACCGGCTCGACCCGCCGGAACGACCGCTGGACATGCAAAATCACCTGCCGGCTACGCCGGAAACACTGGGCGAACACTCCGGAATCACCTGCCGGGCATGCCGGAACCACCTCTCAGATATGCCAGAACCACGTGCCAATGACCCCGGAAGCACCTGCCGAGCACCCCGGAACCACCTGCTCGACTCACCGGGACCACCTGCCGGACATGCAAAAATAACCTGCCGGCTACGCCACAACCAGTTGGGGAACACTTCGGAATCACTTGCCGGGCTTGCTGGAACCACCTGCCGGTCATGCAAAAATCACCTGCTGGGTATCCCAGAACCACTTGGCGGACACTCCGGAATCATCTGCCGGACATGCCGGAACCAGCTCTCAGACACACCAGAACCACGTGCCGGAGACGCCGGAAGCAACTGCCGAGCATGAGGGAGCCACCTGCTCGACTCCCCAGAAAAACCTGTCGGACACGCCAAAATCACCTGCCGGGTACGCCAGAACCACCTGGCGGACACTCCGAAATCACCTGTCGCGCATGCCGGAACCACCTCTCAGACGTGCCGGAAGCACGTGCTGGACACGCCGGAATCACCTACCGGACAGACCGGAACCACCTGACGAGCACGCCGGAGCCACCTGTTCGACTCGCTGGAACCACCTGCCGGACAGGCCAATATCAACTGCTGCCTATGCCAGAACCACCTGGGGGACAGTCCGGGATCACCTGCCAGCCATGGCGGAACCACCTCTGAGACGTACCAGAACCACCTGCCGGAGAAGCTGGAAACACGTCCTGGACAGACTGGAACCACGTGACGGCCATGCCTGAACCACCTGCAGAGCACGGCGGAACCACCTTCCGGACACGCAGAAATCACCTGCGGGCTACGCCAGAACCACTTGGACGACTCTCCGAAATGACCTGCCGGGCATGTTGGAACCACCTCTCAGACGTGCCAGAAGCACGTGGCGGACAGTCCTGAATCACCTGTTGGGCATACGCAACCACCTCTGACGCGTACCAGAACCACGTGCCGTGCACGCCGGAACCACCTACCGGACAGACCGGAATCAACTTTTGGGCATGCCGGAACCACCAGTCAGATGTGCCAGAAACACGTGCCGGAGACGCCAGAAGCACCTGCCGAGCACGTCGCAACCACCTGCTCAACTCGCCTGAACCACCTGCCGGACACGACAAAATCACCTGCCCGCTACACCAGCACCACTTCGGGGACAAGCCGGAATCACGTGAGGGGCATGCCGGCACAGCCTCTCAGACTGAACCTCGTGCCGGACACCACAGAACCACCTGCCGGACAGACCGGAACCACCTGCCGGACACGCCGGAACCATCGGCTCGACCCGCCGGAACGACCGCTGGACATGCAAACTCACCTGTCGGCTACGCCGGAAACACTTGGCGAACACTCCGGAATCACCTGCCGGGCATGCCGGAACCACCTCTCAGATATGCCAGAACCACGTGCCAATGACCCCGGAAGCACCTGCCAAGCACGCCGGAACCACCTGCTCGACTCGCCAGAACCACCTGCCGGACACGCAAAAATCACCTGCCGGCTACGCCACAACCAGTTGGGGAACACTTCGGAATCACCTGCCGGGCTTGCTGGAACCACCTGCCGGTCATGCCAAAATCACCTGCCAACTACGCCAGTACCACTTGGCGGACACTGTGGAAACACCTGTCGGGCCGGCCGGAACCACTTCTCAGACGTGCCAGAACCATGTGCATGAGATGCAGGAACCACACCCCGAACAGACGGAAAACACCTGCCAGACCCGTCTGAACAACCTGCCGAGCACGCCGGAGCCACCTGCTCGACTCGCCGGAACCACCTAGCTGACATGCCCAAATCACCAGCCGGGTATGCCAGAACCACTTCGGGGACAAGCCGGAATCACGTGAGGGGCATGCCGGCACAGCCTCTCAGACTGAACCTCGTGCCGGACACCACAGAACCACCTGCCGGACAGACCGGAACCACCTGCCGGACACGCCGGAACCACCGGCTCGACCCGCCGGAACGACCGCTGGACATGCAAAATCACCTGCCGGCTACGCCGGAAACACTTGGCGAACACTCCGGAATCACCTGCCGGGCATGCCGGAACCACCTCTCAGATATGCCAGAACCACGTGCCAATGACCCCGGAAGCACCTGCCGAGAACCCCGGAACCACCTGCTCGACTCACCGGAACCACCTGCCGGACATGCAAAAATAACCTGCCGGCTACGCCACAACCAGTTGGGGAACACTTCGGAATCACCTGCCGGGCTTGCTGGAACCACCTGCCGGTCATGCGAAAATCACCTGCTGGGGAACCCAGAACCACTTGGCGGACACTCCGGAATCATCTGCCGGACATGCCGGAACCAGCTCTCAGACACACCAGAACCACGTGCCGGAGACGCCGGAAGCAACTGCCGAGCATGAGGGAGCCACCTGCTCGACTCCCCAGAAAAACCTGTCGGACACGCCAAAATCACCTGCCGGGTACGCCAGAACCACCTGGCGGACACTCCGAAATCACCTGTCGCGCATGCCCGAACCACCTCTCAGACGTGCCGGAAGCACGTGCCGGACACGCCGGAATCACCTACCGGACAGACCGGAACCACCTGACGAGCACGCCGGAGCCACCTGTTCGACTCGCTGGAACCACCTGCCGGACAGGCCAATATCAACTGCTGGCTATGCCAGAACCACCTGGGAGATGGTCCGGAATCACCTGCCAGCCATGGCAGAACCACCTCTCAGACGTACCAGAACCACCTGCCGGAGAAGCTGGAAACACGTCCTGGACAGACTGGAACCATGTGACGGCCATGCCTGAACCACCTGCCGAGCACGGCGGAACCACCTGCCGGACACGCCAAAATCACCTGCGGGCTACGCCAGAACCACTTGGACGACTCTCCGAAATGACCTGCCGGGCATGTTGGAACCACCTCTCAGACGTGCCAGAAGCACGTGGCGGACAGTCCGGAATCACCTGTTGGGCATACGCAACCACCTCTGACACGTACCAGAACCACGTGCCGTGCACGCCGGAACCACCTACTGGACAGACCGGGATCAACTTTTGGGCATGCCGGAACCACCAGTCAGATGTGACAGAAACACGTGCCGGAGACGCCGGAAGCACCTGCCGAGCACGTCGCAACCACCTGCTCAACTCACCTGTACCCCCTCCAGACACGACAAAATCACCTGCCTGCTACACCAGCACCACTTCGGGGACAAGCCGGAATCACGTGAGGGGCATGCCGGCACAGCCTCTCAGACTGAACCTCGTGCCGGACACCACAGAACCACCTGCCGGACAGACCGGAACCACCTGCCGGACACGCCGGAACCACCGGCTCGACCCACCGGAATGACTGCTGGACATGCAAAATCACCTGCCGGCTACGCCGGAAACACTTGGCGAACACTCCGGAATCACCTGCCGGGCATGCCGGAACCACCTCTCAGATATGCCAGAAACACGTGCCAATGACCCCGGAAGCACCTGCCGTGCACGCCGGAGCCACCTGCTCGACTCGCCAGAACCACCTGCCGGACACGCAAAAATCACCTGCCGGCTACGCCACAATCAGTTGGGGAAAACTTCGGAATCACCTGCCGGGCTTGCTGGAACCACCTGCCGGTCATGCCAAAATCACCTGCCAACTACGCCAGTACCACTTGGCGGACACTGTGGAAACACCTGTCGGGCCGGCCGGAACCACATCTCACACGTGCCAGAACCATGTGCATGAGATGCTGGAACCACACCCCGAACAGACGGAAAACACCTGCCAAACCCGTCTGAACAACCTGCCGAGCACGCCGGAGCCACCTGCTCGACTCGCCTGAACCACCTACCTGACATGCCCAAATCACCAGCCGGGTATGCCAGAACCACTTGGCGGACACTCCGGAATCATCTGCCGGACATGCCGGAACCAGCTCTCAGACACAGCAGGACCACGTGCCGGAGACGCCGGAAGCACCTGCCGAGCATGCCGGAGCCACCTGCTCGACTCGCCAGAAACACCTGCCGGACACGCCAAAATCACCTCACGGGTACGCCAGAACCACCTGGCGGAAACTCCGAAACCACCTGTCGCGCATGCCGGAACCACCTCTCAGAAGTGCCGGAAGCACGTGCCGGACACGCCGGAATCTCCTACCGGACAGACCGGAACCACCTGCCGAGCACGCCGGAGCCACCTGTTCGACTCGCTGGAACCACCTGCCGGACAGGCCAATATCAACTGCTGGCTATGCCAGAACCACCTGGGGGACAGTCCGGGTTCACCTGCCAGCCATGGCGGAACCACCTCTCAGACGTACCAGAACCACCTGCCGGAGAAGCTGGAAACACGTCCTGGACAGACTGGAACCACGTGACGGCCATGACTGAACCACCTGCCGAGCACGGCGGAACCACCTGCCGGACACGCCAAAATCACCTGCGGGCTACGCCAGAACCACTTGGACGACTCTCCGAAATGACCTGCCGGGCATGTTGGAACCACCTCTCAGACGTGCCAGAAGCACGTGGCGGACAGTCCGGAATCACCTGTTGGGCATACGCAACCACCTCTGACACGTACCAGAACCACGTGCCGTGCACGCCGGAACCACCTACCGGACAGACCGGGATCAACTTTTGGGCATGCCGGAACCACCAGTCAGATGTGCCAGAAACACGTGCCGGAGACGCCGGAAGCACCTGCCGAGCACGTCGCAACCACATGCTCAACTCGCCTGAACCACCTGCCGGACACGCCAAAATCACCTGCCCGCTACACCAGCAGCACTTCGGGGACAAGCCGGAATCACGTGAGGGGCATCCCGGCACAGCCTCTCAGACTGAACCTAGTGCCGGACACCACAGAACCACCTGCCGGACAGACCGGAACCACCTGCCGGACACGCCGGATCCACCGGCTCGACCCGCCGGAACGACCGCTGGACATGCAAAATCACCTGCCGGCTACGCCGGAAACACTTGGCGAACACTCCGGAATCACCTGCCGTGCATGCCGGAACCACCTCTCAGATATGCCAGAACCACGTGCCAATGACCCCGTAAGCACCTGCCGAGCACGCCGGAACCACCTGCTCGACTCGCTGGAACCACCTGCCGGACAGGCCAATATCAACTGCTGGCTATGCCAGAACCACCTGGGGGACGGTCCGGAATCACCTGCCAGCCATGGCGGAACCACCTCTCAGACGTACCAGAACCACCTGCCGGAGAAGCTGGAAACACGTCCTGGGCAGTCTGGAACCACCTGTCGGCCAAGCCTGAACCACCTGCCAAGCACAACGGAACAACCTGCCAGACACGCCAAAATCACCTGCGTGTTATGCCAGAACCACTTGGAGGACCCTCTGGGATGACCTGCCGGGCATGCCGGAACCACCTCTCAGACGTGCCAGAACGATGTGGCGGACAGTCCGGAATCACCTGTTGGGCATGTGCAACCACCTCTGAGACGTACCAGAACCACATGCCGTGCAGGCTGGAACCACCTACCGGACAGACCGGAATCACCTTTCGGGCATGCCGGAACCACCTGTCAGATGTGCCAGAAACACGTGCCGGAGACGCCGGAAGCACCTGCCGAGCACGTTGGAACCACCTGCTCAACTCGCCTGAACCACCTGCCGGACATGCCAAAATCACCTGCCGACTATGCCAGAACCACTTGGCGAACACTCCGGAATCACTTGCCGGGCATGCAGGAACCACCTCTCAGACATGCCAGAACCCCGTGCCAATGACCCCGGAAGCACCAGCCGAGCACGCCGGAACCACCTGCTCGACTCGCCAGAACGACCTGCCGATCACGCAAAAATCACCTGCCGGCTACGCCACAACCAGTTGGTGAACACTTTGGAATCACCTGCCAGGCTTGCTGGAACCACCTGCCAGTCATGCCAAAATCACCTGCCAACTACGCCAGAACCGCTTGGCGGACACTGCGGAAAGACCTGTCGGGCCGGCTGGAACCACATCTCAGACGTGCCAGAAACGTGTTCATGAGATGCTGGAACCACACCCCGAACAGACGGATAGCACCTGCCAGAACCGCCTGAACCACCTGCTGAGCACGCCGGAACCACCTGCTCGACTCACCGGTACCACCTCCCTGACACGCCAAAATCACCTGCTGGGTATGCCAGAACCACTTGGCGGACACTCCGGAATCATCTGCAGGACATGCCGGAACCAGCTCTCAGACACACCAGAACCAAGTGCCAATGACCCCGGAAGCACGCGCCAGACACGCCGGCAACACCTACCGGACAGACCGGAACCACCTGCCAAGAACGCCGGAGCCACCTGTTCGACTCGATGGAACCACCTGCCGGACAGGCCAATATCAACTGCTGGCTATGCCAGAACCACCTGGGGGACAGTCCGGGATCAGCTGCCAGCCATGGCGGAACCACCTCTCAGACGTACCAGAACCACCTGCCGGAGAAGCTGGAAACACGTCCTGGACAGACTGGAACCACGTGACGGCCATGCCTGAACCACCTGCCGAGAACGGCGGAACCAACTGCCGGACACGCCAAAATCACCTGCGGGCTACGCCAGAACCACTTGGACGACTCTCCGAAATGACCTGCCGGGCATGTTGGAACCACCTCTCAGACGTGCCAGAAGCACGTGGCGGACAGTCCGGAATCACCTGTTGGGCATAGGCAACCACTTCTGAGACGTACCAGAACCATGTGCCGTGCACGCCGGAACCACCTACCGGACAGACCGGAATCAACTTTTGGGCATGCCGGAACCACCAGTCAGATGTGCCAGAAATACGTGACGGAGACGCCGGAAGCAACTGCCGAGCACGTCGCAACCACCTGCTCGACTCGCCTGAACCACCTGCCGGACACGCCAAAATCACCTGCCCGCTACACCAGCACCACTTCGGGGACAAGCCGGAATCACGTGAGGGGCATGCCGGCACAGCCTCTCAGACTGAACCTCGTGCCGGACACCACAGAACCACCTGCCGGACAGACCGGAACCACCTGCCGGACACGCCGGAACCACCGGCTCGACCCGCCGGAACGACCGCTGGACATGCAAAATCACCTGCCGGCTACGCCGGAAACACTTGGCGAACACTCCGGAATCACCTGCCGGGCATGCCGGAACCACCTCTCAGATATGCCAAAACCACGTGCCAATGACCCCGGAAGCACCTGCCGAGCACGCCGGAACCACCTGCTCGACTCGCCAGAACCACCTGCCGGACACGCAAAAATCACCTGCCGGCTACGCCACAACCAGTTGGGGAACACTTCGGAATCACCTGCCGGGCTTGCTGGAACCACCTTCCGGTCATGCCAAAATCAACTGCCAACTACGCCAGTACCACTTGGCGGACACTGTGGAAACACCTGTCGGGCCGGCCTGATCAACATCTCACACGTGCCAGAACCATGTGCATGAGATGCTGGAACCACACCCCGAACAGACGGAAAACACCTGCCAGACCCGTCTGAACCACCTGCCGAGCACGCCGGAGCCACCTGCTCGACTCGCCGGAACCACCTACCTGACATGCCCAAATCACCAGCCGGGTATGCCAGAACCACTTGGCGGACACTCCGGAATCATCTGCCGGACATGCCGGAACCAGCTCTCAGACACACCAGAACCACGTGCCGGAGACGCCGGAAGCACCTGCCGAGCATGCCGGAGCCACCTGCTCGACTCGCCAGAAACACCTGCCGGACACGCCAAAATCACCTGCCGGGTACGCCAGAACCACCTGGCGGACACTCCGAAATCACCTGTCGCGCATGCCGGAACCACCTCTCAGACGTGCCGGAAGCACGTGCCGGACACGCCGGAATCACCTACCGGACAGACCGGAACCACCTGCCGAGCACGCCGGAGCCACCTGATCGACTACCTGGAACCACCTGCCGGACAGGCCAATATTAACTGCTGGCTATGCCAGAACCATCTGGGGACAGTCCGGAATCACCTGCCAGCCATGGCGGAACCACCTCTCAGACGTACCAGAACCACCTGCCGGAGAAGCTGCAAACACGTCCTGGACAGACTGGAACCACGTGACGGCCATGCCTGAACCACCTGCCGAGCATGGCGGAACCACCTGCAGGACACGCCAAAATCACCTGCGGGCTACGCCAGAACCACTTGGACGACTCTCCGAAATGACCTGCCGGGCATGTTGGAACCACCTCTCAGACGTGCCAGAAGCACGTGGCGGACAGTCCGGAATCACCTGTCGGGCATACGCAACCACCTCTGACACGTACCAGAACCACGTGCCGTGCACGCCGGAACCACCTACCGGACAGACCGGAATCAACTTTTGGGCATGCCGGAACCACCAGTCAGATGTGCCAGAAACACATGCCGGAGACGCCGGAAGCACCTGCCGAGCACGTCGCAACCACCTGCTCAACTCGCCTGAACCACCTGCCGGACACGCCAAAATCACCTGCCTGCTACACCAGCACCACTTCGGGGACAAGCCGGAATCACGTGAGGGGCAAACCGGCACAGCCTCTCAGACTGAACCTCGTGCCGGACACCACAGAACCACCTGCCGGACACGCCGGAACCACCGGCTCGACCCGCCGGAACGACCGCTGGACATGCAAAATCACCTGCCGGCTACGCCGGAAACACTTGGCGAACACTCCGGAATCACCTGCCGGGCATGCCGGAACCACCTCTCAGATAAGCCAGAACCACGTGCCAATGACCCCGGAAGCACCTGCCGAGCACGCCGGAACCACCTGCTCGACTCGCCAGAACCACCTGCCGGACACGCAAAAATCACCTGCCGGCTACGCCACAACCAGTTGGGGAACACTTCGGAATCACCTGCCGGGCTTGCTGGAACCACCTGCCGGTCATGCCAAAATCACCTGCCAACTACGCCAGTACCACTTGGCGGACACTGTGGAAACACCTGTCGGGCCGGCCGGAACCACATCTCACACGTGCCAGAACCATGTGCATGAGATGCTGGAACCACACCCCGAACAGACGGAAAACACCTGCCAGACCCGTCTGAACAACCTGCCGAGCACGCCAGAGCCACCTGCTCGACTCACCGGAACCACCTACCTGACATGCCCAAATCACCAGCCGGGTATGCCAGAACCACTTGGCGGACACTCCGGAATCATCTGCCGGACATGCCGGAACCAGCTCTCAGACACACCAGAACCACGTGCCGGAGACGCCGGAAGCACCTGCCGAGCATGCCGGAGCCACCTGCTCGACTCGCCAGAAACACCTGCCGGACACGCCAAAATCACCTGCCGGGTACGCCAGAACCACCTGGCGGACACTCCGAAATCACCTGTCGCGCATGCCGGAACCACCTCTCAGACGTGCCGGAAGCACGTGCCGGACACGCCGGAATCACCTAGCGGACAGACCGGAACCACCTGCCGAGCACGCCGGAGCCACCTGTTCGACTGGCTGGAACCACCTGCCGGACAGGCCAATATTAACTGCTGGCTATGCCAGAACCACCTGGGGGACAGTCCGGGATCACCTGCCAGCCATGGCGGAACCACCTCTCACGCGTACCAGAACCACCTGCCGGAGAAGCTGGAAACACGTCCTGGACAGTCTGGAACCACCTGCCGGCCAAGCCTGAACCACCTGCCAAGCACAACGGAACAACCTGCCAGACACGCCAAAATCACCTGCGTGTTATGCCAGAACCACTTGGAGGACTCTCTGGGATGACCTGCCGGGCATGCCGGAACCACCTCTCAGACGTGCCAGAACCATGTGGCGGACAGTCCGGAATCACCTGTTGGGCATGCGCAACCACCTCTGAGACGTACCAGAACCACATGCCGTGCAGGCTGGAACCACCTACCGGACAGACCGGAATCACCTTTCGGGCATGCCGGAACCACCTGTCAGATGTGCCAGAAACACGTGCCGGAGACGCCGGAAGCACCTGCCAAGCACGTTGGAACCACCTGCTCAACTCGCCTGAACCACCTGCCGGACATGCCAAAATCACCTGCCGACTATGCCAGAACCACTTGGCGAACACTCCGGAATCACTTGCCGGGCATGCAGGAACCACCTCTCAGACATGCCAGAACCCTGTGCCAATGACCCCGGAAGCACCAGCCGAGCACGCCGGAACCACCTGCTCAACTCGCCTGAACCACCTGACGGACACGCCAAAATCACCTGCCCTCTACACAAGCACCACTTCGTGGACAAGCCAGAATCACGTGAGGGGCATTCCGGCACAGCCTCTCAGACTGAACCTCGTGCCGGACACCACAGAACCACCTGCCGGACAGACCGGAACCACCTGCCGGACACGCCGGAACCACCGGCTCGACCCGCCGGAACGACCGCTGGACATGCAAAATCACCTGCCGGCTACGCCGGAAACGCTTGGCGAACACTCCGGAATCACCTGCGGGGCATGCCGGAACCACCTCTCAGATATGCCAGAACCACGTGCCAATGACCCCGGAAGCACCTGCCGAGCACGCCGGAACCACCTGCTCGACTCGCCAGAACCACCTGCCGGACACGCAAAAATCACCTGCCGGCTACGCCACAACCAGTTGGGGAACACTTCGGAATCACCTGCCGGGCTTGCTGGAACCACCTGCCGGTCATGCCAAAATCACCTGCCAACTACGCCAGTACCACTTGGCGGACACTGTGGAAACACCTGTCGGGCCGGCTGGAACCACATCTCACACGTGCCAGAACCATGTGCATGAGATGCTGGAACCACACCCCGAACAGACGGAAAACACCTGCCAGACCCGTCTGAACAACCTGCCGAGCACGCCGGAGCCACCTGCTCGACTCGCCGGAACCACCTACCGGACATGCCAAAATCACCACCCGGGTATGCCAGAACCACTTGGCGGACACTCCGGAATCATCTGCCGGACATGCCGGAACCAGCTCTCAGACACACCAGAACCACGTGCCGGAGACGCCGGAAGCACCTGCCGAGCATGCCGGAGCCACCTGCTCGACTCGCCAGAAACACCTGCCGGACACGCCAAAATCACCTGCCGGGTATGCCAGAACCACCTGGCGGACACTACGGAATCACCTGCCGCGCATGCCGGAAGCACGTGCCAGACACGCCGGAAACACCTACCGGACAGACCGGAACCACCTGCCAAGAACGCCGGAGCCACCTGTTCGACTCGCTGGAACCACCTGCCGGACAGGCCAATATCAACTGCTGGCTATGCCAGAACCACCTGGGGGACAGTCCGGGATCACCTGCCAGCCATGGCGGAACCACCTCTCAGACGTACCAGAACCACCTGCCGGAGAAGCTGGAAACACGTCCTGGACAGACTGGAACCACGTGACGGCCATGCCTGGACCACCTGCCGAGCACGGCGGAACCACCTGCCGGACACGCCAAAATCACCTGCGGGCTACGCCAGAACCACTTGGACGACTCTCCGAAATGACCTGCCGGGCATGTTGGAACCACCTCTCAGACGTGCCAGAAGCACGTGGCGGACAGTCCGGAATCACCTGTTGGGCATACGCAACCACCTCTGACACGTACCAGAACCACGTGACGTGCACGCCGGAACCACCTACCGGACAGACCGGAATCAACTCTTGGGCATGCCGGAACCACCAGTCAGATGTGCCAGAAACACATGCCGGAGACGCCGGAAGCACCTGCCGAGCACGTCGCAACCACCTGCTCAACTCGCCTGAACCACCTGTCGGACACGCCAAAATCACCTGCCCGCTACACCAGCACCACTTCGGGGACAAGCCGGAATCACGTGAGGGGCATGCCGGCACAGCCTCTCAGACTGAACCTCGTGCCGGACACCACAGAACCACCTGCCGGACAGACCAGAACCACCTGCCGAACACGCCGGAACCACCGGCTCGACCCGCCGGAACGACCGCTGGACATGCAAACTCACCTGCCGGCTACGCCGGAAACACTTGGCGAACACTCCGGAATCACCTGCCGGGCATGCCGGAACCACCTCTCAGATATGCCAGAACCACGTGCCAATGACCCCGGAAGCACCTGCCGAGCACGCCGGAACCACCTGCTCGACTCGCCAGAACCACCTGCCGGACACGCAAAAATCACCTGCCGGCTACGCCACAACCAGTTGGGGAACACTTCGGAATCACCTGCCGGGCTTGCTGGAACCACCTGCCGGTCATGCCAAAATCACCTGCCAACTACGCCAGTACCACTTGGCGGACACTGTGGAAACACCTGTCGGGCCGGCCGGAACCACATCTCACACGTGCCAGAACCATGTGCATGAGATGCTGGAACCACACCCCGAACAGACGGAAAACACCTGCCAGACCCGTCTGAACAACCTGCCGAGCACGCCGGAGCCACCTGCTCGACTCGCCGGAACCACCTACCTGACATGCCCAAATCACCAGCCGGGTATGCCAGAACCACTTGGCGGACACTCCGGAATCATCTGCCGGACATGCCGGAACCAGCTCTCAGACACAGCAGAACCACGTGACGGAGACGCCGGAAGCACCTGCCGAGCATGCCGGAGCCACCTGATCGACTCGCCAGAAACACCTGCCGGACACGCCAAAATCACCTGCCGGGTACGCCAGAACCACCTGGCGGACACTCCGAAATCACCTGTCGCGCATGCCGGAACCACCTCTCAGACGTGCCGGAAGCACGTGCCGGACACGCCGGAATCACCTACCGGACAGACCGGAACCACCTGCCGAGCACGCCGGAGCCACCTGTTCGACTCGCTGGAACCACCTGCCGGACAGGCCAATATCAACTGCTGGCTATGCCAGAACCACCAGGGGGACGGTCCGGAATCACCTGCCAGCCATGGCGGAACCACCTCTCAGACGTACCAGAACCACCTGCCGGAGAAGCTGGAAACACGTCCTGGACAGTCTGGAACCACCTGCCGGCCAAGCCTGAACCACCTGCCAAGCACAACGGAACAACCTGCCAGACACGCCAAAATCACCTGCGTGTTATGCCAGAACCACTTGGAGGACTCTCTGGGATGACCTGCCGGGCATGCCGGAACCACCTCTCAGACGTGCCAGAACCATGTGGCGGACAGTCCTGAATCACCTGTTGGGCATGCGCAACCACCTCTGAGACGTACCAGAACCACATGCCGTGCAGGCTGGAACCACCTACCGGACAGACCGGAATCACCTTTCGGGCATGCCGGAACCACCTGTCAGATGTGCCAGAAACACGTGCCGGAGACGCCGGAAGCACCTGCCAAGCACGTTGGAACCACCTGCTCAACTCGCCTGAACCACCTGCCGGACATGCCAAAATCACCTGCCGACTATGCCAGAACCACTTGGCGAACACTCCGGAATCACTTGCCGGGCATGCAGGAACCACCTCTCAGACATGCCAGAACCCCGTGCCAATGACCCCGGAAGCACCAGCCGAGCACGCCGGAACCACCTGCTCGACTCGCCAGAACCACCTGCCGATCACGCAACAATCACCTGCCGGCTACGCCACAACCAGTTGGTGAACACTTTGGAATCACCTGCCAGGCTTGCTGGAACCACCTGACAGTCATGCCAAAATCACCTGCCAACTACGCCAGAACCGCTTGGCGGACACTGGGGAAACACCTGTCGGGCCGGCTGGAACCACATCTCAGACGTGCCAGAAACGTGTTCATGAGATGCTGGAACCACACCCCGAACAGACGGATACCACCTGCCAGAACCGCCTGAACCACCTGCCGAGCACGCCGGAACCACCTGCTCGACTCACCGGTACCACCTCCCTGACACGCCAAAATCACCTGCTGGGTATGCCAGAACCACTTGGCGGACACTCCGGAATCATCTGCCGGACATGCCGGAACCAGCTCTCAGACACACCAGAACCACGTGCCGGAGACGCCGGAAGCACCTGCCGAGCATGCCGGAGCCACCTGCTCGACTCGCCAGAAACACCTGCCGGACACGCCAAAATCACCTGCCGGGTACGCCAGAACCACCTGGCGGACACTCCGAAATCACCTGTCGCGCATGCCGGAAGCACGTGCCAGACACGCCGGAAACACCTACCGGACAGACCGGAACCACCTGCCGAGAACGCCGGAGCCACCTGTTCGACTCGCTGGAACCACCTGCCGGACAGGCCAATATCAACTGCTGGCTATGCCAGAACCACCTGGGGGACAGTCCGGGATCACCTGCCAGCCATGGCGGAACCACCTCTCAGACGTACCAGAACCACCTGCCGGAGAAGCTGGAAACACGTCCTGGACAGACTGGAACCACGTGACGGCCATGCCTGAACCACCTGCCGAGCACGGCGGAACCACCTGCCGGACACGCCAAAATCACCTGCGGGCTACGCCAGAACCACTTGGACGACTCTCCGAAATGACCTGCCAGGCATGTTGGAACCACCTCTCAGACGTGCCAGAAGCACGTGGCGGACAGTCCGGAATCACCTGTTGGGCATACGCAACCATCTCTGACACGTAACAGAACCACGTGCCGTGCACGCCGGAACCACCTACCGGACAGACCGGAATCAACTTTTGGGCATGCCGGAACCACCAGTCAGATGTGCCAGAAACACGTGCCGGAGACGCCGGAAGCACCTGCCGAGCACGTCGCAACCACCTGCTCAACTCGCCTGAACCACCTGCCGGACACGCCAATATCACCTGCCCGCTACACCAGCACCACTTCGGGGACAAGCCGGAATCACGTGAGGGGCATGCCGGCACAGCCTCTCAGACTGAACCTCGTGCCGAACACCACAGAACCACCTGCCGGACAGACCGGAACCACCTGCCGGACACGCCGGAACCACCGGCTCGACCCGCCGGAACGACCGCTGGACATGCAAACTCACCTGCCGGCTGCGCCGGAAACACTTGGCGAACACTCCGGAATCACCTGCCGGGCATGCCGGAACCACCTCTCAGATATGCCAGAACCACGTGCCAATGACCCCGGAAGCACCTGCCGAGCACGCCGGAACCACCTGCTCGACTCGCCGGAACCACCTGCCGGACACGCAAAAATCACCTGCCGGCTACGCCACAACCAGTTGGGGAACACTTCGGAATCACCTGCCGGGCTTGCTGGAACCACCTGCCGGTCATGCCAAAATCACCTGCCAACTACGCCATTACCACTTGGCGGACACTGTGGAAACACCTGTCGGGCCGGCCGGAACCACATCTCAGACGTGCCAGAACCATGTGCATGAGATGCTGGAACCACACCCCGAACAGACGGAAAACACCTGCCAGACCCGTCTGAACAACCTGCCGAGCACGCCGGAGCCACCTGCTCGACTCGCCGGAACCACCTACCTGACATGCCCAAATCACCAGCCGGGTATGCCAGAACCACTTGGCGGACACTCCGGAATCATCTGCCGGACATGCCGGAACCAGCTCTCAGACACACCAGAACCACGTGCCGGAGACGCCGGAAGCACCTGCCGAGCATGCCGGAGCCACCTGCTCGACTCGCCAGAAACACCTGCCGGACACACCAAAATCACCTGCCGGGTACGCCAGAACCACCTGGCGGACACTCCGAAATCACCTGTCGCGCATGCCGGAACCACCTCTCAGACGTGCCGGAAGCACGTGCCGGACACGCCGGAATCACCTACCGGACAGACCGGAACCACCTGCCGAGCACGCCGGAGCCACCTGTTCGACTCGCTGGAACCACCTGCCGGACAGGCCAATATCAACTGCTGCCTATGCCAGAACCACCTGGGGGACGGTCCGGAATCACCTGCCAGCCATGGCGGAACCACCTCTCAGACGTACCAGAACCACCTGCCGGAGAAGCTGGAAACACGTCCTGGAGAGTCTGGAACCACCTGCCGGCCAAGCCTGAACCACCTGCCAAGCACAACGGAACAACCTGCCAGACACGCCAAAATCACCTGCGTGTTATGCCAGAACCACTTGGAGGACTCTCTGGGATGACCTGCCGGGCATGCCGGAACCACCTCTCAGACGTGCCAGAACCATGTGGCGGACAGTCCGGAATCACCTCTTGGGCATGCGCAACCACCTCTGAGACGTACCAGAACCACATGCCGTGCAGGCTGGAACCACCTACCGGACAGACCGGAATCACCTTTCGGGCATGCCGGAACCACCTGTCAGATGTGCCAGAAACACGTGCCGGAGACGCCGGAAGCACCTGCCAAGCACGTTGGAACCACCAGCTCAACTCGCCTGAACCACCTGCCGGACATGCCAAAATCACCTGCCAACTATGCCAGAACCACTTGGCGAACACTCCGGAATCACTTGCCGGGCATGCAGGAACCACCTCTCAGACATGCCAGAACCCCGTGCCAATGACCCCGGAAGCACCAGCCGAGCACGCCGGAACCACCTGCTCGACTCGCCAGAACCACCTGCCGATCATGCAAAAATCACCTGCCGGCTACGCCACAACCAGTTGGTGAACACTTTGGAATCACCTGCCAGGCTTGCTGGAACCACCTGCCAGTCATGCCAAAATCACCTGCCAACTACGCCAGAACCGCTTGGCGGACACTGGGGAAACACCTGTCGGGCCGGCTGGAACCACATCTCAGACGTGCCAGAAACGTGTTCATGAGATGCTGGAACCACACCCCGAACAGACGGATACCACCTGCCAGAACCGCCTGAACCACCTGCCGAGCACGCCGGAACCACCTGCTCGACTCACCGGTACCACCTCCCTGACACGCCAAAATCACCTGCTGGGTATGCCAGAACCACTTGGCGGACACCCCGGAATCATCTGCCGGACATGCCGGAACCAGCTCTCAGACACACCAGAACCAAGTGCCGGAGACGCCGGAAGCACCTGCCGAGAATGCCGGAGCCACCTGCTCGACTCGCCAGAAACACCTGCCGGACACGCCAAAATCACCTGCCGGGTATGCCAGAACCACCTGGCGGACACTACGGAATCACCTGCCGCGCATGCCGGAAGCACGTGCCAGACACGCCGGAAACACCTACCGGACAGACCGGAACCACCTGCCATGAACGCCAGAGCCACCTGTTCGACTCGCTGGAACCACCTGCCGGACAGGCCAATATCAACTGCTGGCTATGCCACAACAATCTGGGGGACAGTCCGGGATCACCTGCCAGCCATGGCGGAACCACCTCTCAGACGTACCAGAACCACCTGCCGGAGAAGCTGGAAACACGTCCTGGACAGACTGGAACCACGTGACGGCCATGCCTGAACCACCTGCCGAGCACGGCGGAACCACCTGCCGGACACGCCAAAATCACCTGCGGGCTACGCCAGAACCACTTGGACGACTCTCCGAAATGACCTGCCGGGCATGTTGGAACCACCTCTCAGACGTGCCAGAAGCACGTGGCGGACAGTCCGGAATCACCTGTTGGGCATACGCAACCACCTCTGACACGTACCAGAACCACGTGCCGTGCACGCCGGAACCACCTACCGGACAGACCGGAATCAACTCTTGGGCATGCCGGAACCACCAGTCAGATGTGCCAGAAACACATGCCGGAGACGCCGGAAGCACCTGCCGAGCACGTCGCAACCACCTGCTCAACTCGCCTGAACCACCTGTCGGACACGCCAAAATCACCTGCCCGCTACACCAGCACCACTGCGGGGACAAGCCGGAATCACGTGAGGGGCATGCCGGCACAGCCTCTCAGACTGAACCTCTTGCCGGACACCACAGAACCACCTGCCGGACAGACCGGAACCACCTGCCGGACACGCCGGAACCACCGGCTCGACCCTCCGGAACGACCGCTGGACATGCAAACTCACCTGCCGGCTACGCCGGAAACACTTGGCGAACACTCCGGAATCACCTGCCGGGCATGCCGGAACCACCTCTCAGATATGCCAGAACCACGTGCCAATGACCCCGGAAGCACCTGCCGAGCACGCCGGAACCACCTGCTCGACTCGCCAGAACCACCTGCCGGACACGCAAAAATCACCTGCCGGCTACGCCACAACCAGTTGGGGAACACTTCGGAATCACCTGCCGGGCTTGCTGGAACCACCTGCCGGTCATGCCAAAATCACCTGCCAACTACGCCAGTACCACTTGGCGGACACTGTGGAAACACCTGTCGGGCCGGCCGGAACCACATCTCACACGTGCCAGAACCATGTGCATGAGATGCTGGAACCACACCCCGAACAGACGGAAAACAGCTGCCAGACCCGTCTGAACAACCTGCCGAGCACGCCGGAGCCACCTGCTCGACTCGCCGGAACCACCTACCTGACATGCCCAAATCACCAGCCGGGTATGCCAGAACCACTTGGCGGACACTCCGGAATCATCTGCCGGACATGCCGGAACCAGCTCTCAGACACAGCAGAACCACGTGCCGGAGACGCCGGAAGCACCTGCCGAGCATGCCGGAGCCAGCTGCTCAACTCCCAGAAACACCTGCCGGACACGCCAAAATCACCTGCCGGGTATGCCAGAACCACCTGGCGGAAACTACGGAATCACCTGCCGCGCATGCCGGAAGCACGTGCCAGACACGCCGGAAACACCTACCGTACAGACCGGAACCACCTGCCAAGAACGCCGGAGCCACCTGTTCGACTCGCTGGAACCACCTGCCGGACAGGCCAATATCAACTGCTGGCTATGCCAGAACCACCTGGGGGACAGTCCGGGATCACCTGCCAGCCATGGCGGAACCACCTCTCAGACGTACCAGAACCACCTGCCGGAGAAGCTGGAAACACGTCCTGGACAGACTGGAACCACGTGACGGCCATGCCTGAACCACCTGCCGAGCACGGCGGAACCACCTGCCGGACACGCCAAAATCACCTGCGGGCTACGCCAGAACCACTTGGACGACTCTCCGAAATGACCTGCCGGGCATGTTGGAACCACCTCTCAGACGTGCCAGAAGCACGTGGCGGACAGTCCGGAATCACCTGTTGGACATACGCAACCACCTCTGACACGTAACAGAACCACGTGCCGTGCACGCCGGAACCACCTACCGGACAGACCGGAATCAACTCTTGGGCATGCCGGAACCACCAGGCAGATGTGCCAGAAACACGTGCCGGAGACGCCGGAAGCACCTGCCGAGCACGTCGCAACCACCTGCTCAACTCGCCTGAACCACATGCCGGACACGCCTAAATCACCTGCCGGGTACGCCAGAACCACCTGGCGGACACTCCGAAATCACCTGTCGCGCATGCCGGAACCACCTCTCAGACGTGCCAGAAGAACGTGCCGGACACGCCGGAAACACCTACCGGACAGCCCGGAACCACCTGCCGAGCACGCCGGAGCCACCTGTTCGACTCGCTGGAACCACCTGCCGGACAGGCCAATATCAACTGCTGCCTATGCCAGAACCACCTGGGGGACGGTCCGGAATCACCTGCCAGCCATGGCGGAACCACCTCTCAGACGTACCAGAACCACCTGCCGGAGAAGCTGGAAACACGTCCTGGACAGTCTGGAACCACCTGCCGGCCAAGCCTGAACCACCTGCCAAGCACAACGGAACAACCTGCAAGACACGCCAAAATCACCTGTGTGTTATGCCAGAACCACTTGGAGGACTCTCTGGGATGACCTGCCGGGCATGCCGGAACCACCTCTCAGATAAGCCAGAACCACGTGCCAATGACCCCGGAAGCACCTGCCGAGCACGCCGGAACCACCTGCTCGACTCGCCAGAACCACCTGCCGGACACGCCAAAATCAACTGCCTGTTATGCGAGAACCACTTGGGGAATCTCTGGGATGTCCTGCCGGGCATGCCGGAACCACCTCTCAGACGTGCCAGAACCATGTGGCGGACAGTCCGGAATCACCTGTTGGGCATGCGCAGCCACATCTGAGACGTACCAGAACCACATGCCGTGCAGGCTGGAACCACCTACCGGACAGACCGGAATCACCTTTCGGGCATGCCGGAACCACCTGTCAGAAGTGCCAGAAACACGTGCCGGAGACGCCGGAAGCACCTGCCAAGCACGTTGGAACCACCTGCTCAACTCGCCTGAACCACCTGCCGGACATGCCAAAATCACCTGCCGACTATGCCAGAACCACTTGGCGAACACTCCGGAATCACTTGCCGGGCATGCAGGAACCACCTCACAGATATGCCAGAACCCCGTGCCAATGACCCCGGAAGCACAAGCCGAGCACGCCGGAACCACCTGCTCGACTCGCCAGAACCACCTGCCGATCACGCAAAAATCACCTGCCGGCTACGCCACAACCAGTTGGTGAACACTTTGGAATCACCTGCCGGGCTTGCTGGAACCACCTGTCAGTCATGCCAAAATCACCTGCCAACTACGACAGAACCGCTTGGCGGACACTGCGGAAACACCTGTCGGGCCGGCTGGAACCACATCTCAGACGTGCCAGAAACGTGTTCATGAGATGCTGGAACCACACCCCGAACAGACGGATACCACCTGCCAGAACCGCCTGAACCACCTGCTGAGCACTCCGGAACCACCTGCTCGACTCACCGGTACCACCTCCCTGACACGCCAAAATCACCTGCTGGGTATGCCAGAACCACTTGGCGGACACTCCGGAATCATCTGCCGGACATGCCGGAACCAGCTGTTAGACACACCAGAACCAAGTGCCGGAGACGCCGGAAGCACCTGCCGAGCATGCCGGAGCCACCTGCTCGACTCGCCAGAAACACCTGCCGGACACGCCAATATCACCTGCCGGGTATGCCAGAACCACCTGGCGGACACTACGGAATCACCTGCCGCGCATGCCGGAACCACCTCTCAGACGTGCCGGAAGCACGTGCCAGACACGCCAGAAACACCTACCGGACAGACTGGAACCACCTGCCAAGAACGCCGGAGCCACCTGTTCGACTCGCTGGAACCACCTGCCGGACAGAGCAATATCAACTGCTGGCTATGCCAGAACCACTTGGGGGACAGTCCGGGATCACCTGCCAGCCATGGCGGAACCACCTCTCAGACGTACCAGAACCACCTGCCGGAGAAGCTGGAAACACGTCCTGGACAGACTGGAACCACGTGACGGCCATGCCTGAACCACCTGCCGAGCACGGCGGAACCACCTGCCGGACACGCCAAAATCACCTGCGGGCTACGCCAGAACCACTTGGACGACTCTCCGAAATGACCTGCCAGGCATGTTGGAACCACCTCTCAGACGTGCCAGAAGCACGTGGCGGACAGTCCGGAATCACCTGTTGGGCATACGCAACCACCTCTGACACGTACCAGAACCACGTGCCGTGCATGCCGGAACCACCTACCGGACAGACCGGAATCAACTTTTGGGCATGCCGGAACCACCAGTCAGATGTGCCAGAAACACGTGACGGAGACGCCGGAAGCACCTGCCGAGCACGTCGCAACCACCTGCTCAACTCGCCTGAACCACCTGCCGGACACGCCAAAATCACCTGCCCGCTACTCCAGCACCACTTCGGGGACAAGCCGGAATCACGTGAGGGGCATGCCGGCACAGCCTCTCAGACTGAACCTCGTGCCGGACACCACAGAACCACCTGCCGGACAGACCGGAACCACCTGCCGGACACGCCGGAACCACCGGCTCGACCCGCCGGAACGACCGCTGGACATGCAAACTCACCTGCCGGCTACGCCGGAAACACTTGGCGAACACTCCGGAATCACCTGCCGGGCATGACGGAACCACCTCTCAGATATGCCAGAACCACGTGCCAATGACCCCGGAAGCACCTGCCGAGCACGCCGGAACCACCTGCTCGACTCGCCAGAACCACCTGCCGGACACGCAAAAATCACCTGCCGGCTACGCCACAACCAGTTGGGGAACACTTCGGAATCACCTGCCGGGCTTGCTGGAACCACCTGCCGGTCATGCCAAAATCACCTGCCAACTACGCCAGTACCACTTGGCGGACACTGTGGAAACACCTGTCGGGCCGGCCGGAACCACATCTCAGACGTGCCAGAACCATGTGCATGAGATGCTGGAACCACACCCCGAACAGACGGAAAACACCTGCCAGACCCGTCTGAACAACCTGCCGAGCACGCCGGAGCCACCTGCTCGACTCGCCGGAGCCACCTACCTGACATGCCCAAATCACCAGCCGGGTATGCCAGAACCACTTGGCGGACACTCCGGAATCATCTGCCGGACATGCCGGAACCAGCTCTCAGACACACCAGAACCACGTGCCGGAGACGCCGGAAGCACCTGCCGAGCATGCCGGAGCCACCTGCTCGACTCGCCAGAAACACCTGCCGGACACGCCAAAATCACCTGCCGGGTACGCCAGAACCACCTGGCGGACACTCCGAAATCACCTGTCGCGCATGCCAGAACCACCTCTCAGACGTGCCGGAAGCACGTGCCGGACACGCCGGAATCACCTACCGGACAGACCGGAACCACCTGCCGAGCACGCCGGAGCCACCTGTTCGACTCGCTGGAACCACCTGCCGGACAGGCCAATATCAACTGCTGGCTATGCCAGAACCACCGGGGGGACGGTCCGGAATCACCTGCCAGCCATGGCGGAACCACCTCTCAGACGTACCAGAACCACCTGCCGGAGAACCTGGAAACACGTCCTGGACAGTCTGGAACCACCTGCCGGCCAAGCCTGAACCACCTGCCAAGCACAACGGAACAACCTGCCAGACACGCCAAAATCACCTGCGTGTTATGCCAGAACCACTTGGAGGACCCTCTGGGATGACCTGCCGGGCATGCCGGAACCACCTCTCAGACGTGCCAGAACCAGGTGGCGGACAGTCCGGAATCACCTGTTGGGCATGCGCAACCACCTCTGAGACGTACCCGAACCACATGCCGTGCAGGCTGGAACCACCTACCGGACAGACCGGAATCACCTTTCGGGCATGCCGGAACCACCTGTCAGATGTGCCAGAAACACGTGCCGGAGACGCCGGAAGCACCTGCCAAGCACGTTGGAACCACCTGCTCAACTCGCCTGAACCACCTGCCGGACATGCCAAAATCACCTGCCGACTATGCCAGAACCACTTGGCGAACACTCCGGAATCACTTGCCGGGCATGCAGGAACCACCTCTCAGACATGCCAGAACCCCGTGCCAATGACCCCGGAAGCACCAGCCGAGCACGCCGGAACCACCTGCTCGACTCGCCAGAACCACCTGCCGATCACGCAAAAATCACCTGCCGGCTACGCCACAACCAGTTGGTGAACACTTTGGAATCACCTGCCAGGCTTGCTGGAACCACCTGCCAGTCATGCCAAAATCACCTGCCAACTACGCCAGAACCGCTTGGCGGACACTGGGGAAACACCTGTCGGGCCGGCTGGAACCACATCTCAGACGTGCCAGAAACGTGTTCATGAGATGCTGGAACCACACCCCAAACAGACGGATACCACCTGCCAGAACCGCCTGAACCACCTGCCGAGCACGCCGGAACCACCTGCTCGACTCACCGGTACCACCTCCCTGACACGCCAAAATCACCTGCTGGGTATGCCAGAACCACTTGGCGGACACTCCGGAATCATCTGCCGGACATGCCGGAACCAGATCTCAGACACACCAGAACCAAGTGCCGGAGACGCCGGAAGCACCTGCTGAGCATGCCGGAGCCACCTGCTTGACTCCCAGAAACACCTGCCGGACACGCCAAAATCACCTGCCGGGTATGCCAGAACCACCTGGCGGACACTACGGAATCACCTGCCACGCATGCCGGAACCACCTCTCAGACGTGCCGGAAGCACGTGCCAGACACGCCGGAAACACCTACCGGACAGACCGGAACCACATGCCAAGAACGCCGGAGCCACCTGTTCGACTCGCTGGAACCACCTGCCGGACAGGCCAATATCAACTGCTGGCTATGCCAGAACCACCTGGGGGACAGTCCGGGATCACCTGCCAGCCATGGCGGAACCACCTCTCAGACGTACCAGAACCACCTGCCGGAGAAGCTGGAAACACGTCCTGGACAGACTGGAACCACGTGACGGCCATGCCTGAACCACCTGCAGAGCACGGCGGAACCACCTGCCGGACACGCCAAAATCACCTGCGGGCTACGCCAGAACCACTTGGACGACTCTCCGAAATGATCTGCCAGGCATGTTGGAACCACCTCTCAGACGTGCCAGAAGCACGTGGCGGACAGTCCGGAATCACCTGTTGGGCATACGCAACCACCTCTGACACGTACCAGAACCACGTGTCGTGCACGCCGGAACCACCTACCGGACAGACCGGAATCAACTTTTGGGCATGCCGGAACCACCAGTCAGCTGTGCCAGAAACACGTGCCGGAGACGCCGGAAGCACCTGCCGAGCACGTCGCAACCACCTGCTCAACTCGCCTGAACCACCTGCCGGACACGCCAAAATCACCTGCCCGCTACACCAGCACCACTTCGGGGACAAGCCGGAATCACGTGAGGGGCATGCCGGCACAGCCTCTCAGACTGAACCTCGTGCCGGACACCACAGGACCACCTGCCGGACAGACCGGAACCACCTGCCGGACACGCCGGAACCACCGGCTCGACCCGCCGGAACGACCGCTGGACATGCAAACTCACCTGCCGGCTACGCCGGAAACACTTGGCGAACACTCCGGAATCACCTGCCGGGCATGCCGGAACCACCTCTCAGATATGCCAGAACCACGTGCCAATGACCCCGGAAGCACCTGCCGAGCATGCCGGAACCACCTGCTCGACTCGCCAGAACCATCTGAAGGACATGCAAAAGTCACCTGCCGGCTACGCCACAACCAGTTGGGGAACACTTCGGAATCACCTGCCGGGCTTGCTGGAACCACCTGCCGGTCATGCCAAAATCACCTGCCAACTACGCCAGTACCACTTGGCGGACACTGTGGAAACACCTGTCGGGCCGGCCGGAACCACATCTCAGACGTGCCAGAACCATGTGCATGAGATGCTGGAACCACACCCCGAACAGACGGAAAACACCTGCCAGACCCGTCTGAACAACCTGCCGAGCACGCCGGAGCCACCTGCTCGACTCGCCGGAACCACCTACCAGACATTCCCAAATCACCAGCCGGGTATGCCAGAACCACTTGGCGGACACTCCGGAATCATCTGCCGGACATGCCGGAACCAGCTCTCAGACACACCAGAACCACGTGCCGGAGACGCCGGAAGCACCTGCCGAGCATGCCGGAGCCACCTGCTCGACTCGCCAGAAACACCTGCCGGACACGCCAAAATCACCTGCCGGGTACGCCAGAACCACCTGGCGGACACTCCGAAATCACCTGTCGCGCATGCCGGAACCACCTCTCAGACGTGCCGGAAGCACGTGCCGGACACGCCGGAATCACCTACCGGACAGACCGGAACCACCTGCCGAGCACGCCGGAGCCACCTGTTCGACTCGCTGGAACCACCTGCCGGACAGGCCAATATCAACTGCTGGCTATACCAGAACCACCTGGGGGACGGTCCGGAATCACCTGCCAGCCATGGCGGAACCACCTCTCAGACGTACCAGAACCACCTGCCGGAGAAGCTGGAAACACGTCCTGGACAGTCTGGAACCAGCTGCCGGCCAAGCCTGAACCACCTGCCAAGCACAACGGAACAACCTGCCAGACACGCCAAAATCACCTGTGTGTTATGCCAGAACCACTTGGAGGACTCTCTGGGATGACCTGCCGGGCATGCCGGAACCACCTCTCAGATAAGACAGAACCACGTGCCAATGACCCCGGAAGCACCTGCCGAGCACGCCGGAACCACCTGCTCGACTCGCCAGAACCACCTGCCGGACACGCCAAAATCAACTGCCTGTTATGCGAGAACCACTTGGAGGACTCTCTGGGATGTCCTGCCGGGCATGCCGGAACCACCGCTCAGACGTGCCAGAACCATGTGCATGAGATGCTGGAACCACACCCCGAACAGACGGAAAACACCTGCCAGACCCGTCTGAACAACCTGCCGAGCACGCCGGAGCCACCTGCTCGACTCGCCGGAACCACCTACCTGACATGCCCAAATCACCAGCCGGGTATGCCAGAACCACTTGGCGGACACTCCGGAATCATCTGCCGGACATGCCGGAACCAGCTCTCAGACACACCAGAACCAAGTGCCGGAGACGCCGGAAGCACCTGCCGAGCATGCCGGAGCCACCTGCTCGACTCGCCAGAAACACCTGCCGGACACGCCAAAATCACCTGCCGGGTACGCCAGAACCACCTGGCGGACACTCCGAAATCACCTGTCGCGCATGCCGGAACCACCTCTCAGACGTGCCGGAAGCACGTGCCGGACACGCCGGAATCACCTACCGGACAGACCGGAACCACCTGCCGAGCACGCCGGAGCCACCTGTTCGACTCGCTGGAACCACCTGCCGGACAGGCCAATATCAACTGCTGGCTATGCCAGAACCACCTGGGGGACGGTCCGGAATCACCTGCCAGCCATGGCGGAACCACCTCTCAGACGTACCAGAACCACCTGCCGGAGAAGCTGGAAACACGTCCTGGACAGTCTGGAACCACCTGCCGGCCAAGCCGGAACCACCTGCCAAGCACAACGGAACAACCTGCCAGACACGCCAAAATCACCTGTGTGTTATGCCAGAACCACTTGGAGGACTCTCTGGGATGACCTGCCGGGCATGCCGGAACAACCTCTCAGATAAGACAGAACCACGTGCCAATGACCCCGGAAGCACCTGCCGAGCACGCCGGAACCACCTGCTCGACTCGCCAGAACCACCTGCCGGACACGCCAAAATCAACTGCCTGTTATGCGAGAACCACTTGGAGGACTCTCTGGGATGTCCTGCCGGGCATGCCGGAACCACCTCTCAGACGTGCCAGAACCATGTGGCGGACAGTCCGGAATCACCTGTTGGGCATGCGCAACCAGCTCTGAGACGTACCAGAACCACATGCCGTGCAGGCTGGAACCACCTACCGGACAGACCGGAATCACCTTTCGGGCATGAAGGAACCACCTGTCAGATGTGCCAGAAACACGTGCCGGAGACGCCGGAAGCACCTGCCAAGCACGTTGGAACCACCTGCTCAACTCGCCTGAACCACCTGCCGGACATGCCAAAATCACCTGCCGACTATGCCAGAACCACTTGGCGAACACTCCGGAATCACTTGCCGGGCATGCAGGAACCACCTCTCAGATATGCCAGAACCCCGTGCCAATGACCCCGGAAGCACCAGCCGAGCACGCCGGAACCACCTGCTCGACTCGCCAGAACCACCTGCCGATCACGCAAAAATCACCTGCCGGCTACGCCACAACCAGTTGGTGAACACTTTGGAATCACCTGCCGGGCTTGCTGGAACCACCTGTCACTCATGCCAAAATCACCTGCCAACTACGACAGAACCGCTTGGCGGACACTGCGGAAACACCTGTCGGGCCGGCTGGAACCACATCTCAGACGTGCCAGAAACGTGTTCATGAGATGCTGGAACCACACCCCGAACAGACGGATACCACCTGCCAGAACCGCCTGAACCACCTGCTGAGCACTCCGGAACCACCTGCTCGACTCACCGGTACCACCTCCCTGACACGCCAAAATCACCTGCTGGGTATGCCAGAACCACTTGGCGGACACTCCGGAATCATCTGCCGGACATGCCGGAACCAGCTCTCAGACACACCAGAACCAAGTGCCGGAGACGCCGGAAGCACCTGCCGAGCATGCCGGAGCCACCTGCTCGACTCGCCAGAAACACCTGCCGGACACGCCAATATCACCTGCCGGGTATGCCAGAACCACCTGGCGGACACTACGGAATCACCTGCCGCGCATGCCGGAACCACCTCTCAGACGTGCCGGAAGCACGTGCCAGACACGCCGGAAACACCTACCGGACAGACCGGAACCACCTGCCAAGAACGCCGGAGCCACCTGTTCGACTCGCTGGAACCACCTGCCGGACAGGCCAATATCAACTGCTGGCTATGCCAGAACCACCTGGGGGACAGTCCGGGATCACCTGCCAGCCATGGCGGAACCACCTCTCAGACGTACCAGAACCACCTGCCGGAGAAGCTGGAATCACGTCCTGGACAGACTGGAACCACGTGACGGCCATGCCTGAACCACCTGCCGAGCACGGCGGAACCACCCGCCGGACACGACAAAATCACCTGCGGGCTACGACAGAAACACATGGACGACTCTCCAAAATGACCTGCCGGGCATGTTGGAACCACCTCTCAGACGTGCCAGAAGCACGTGGCGGACAGTCCGGAATCACCTGTTGGGCATACGCAACCACCTCTGAGACGTACCAGAACCACGTGCCGTGCACGCCGGAACCACCTACCGGACAGACCGGAATCAACTCTTGGGCATGCCGGAACCACCAGTCAGATGTGCCAGAAACACGTGCCGGAGACGCCGGAAGCACCTGCCGAGCACGTCGCAACCACCTGCTCCACTCGCCTGAACCACCTGCCGGACACGCCAAAATCACCTGCCCGCTACAAGAGCACCACTTCGGGGACAAGCCGGAATCACGTGAGGGGCATGCCGGCACAACCTGTCAGACTGTACCTAGTGCCGGACACCACAGAACCACCTGCCGGACAGACCGGAACCACCTGCCGGACAAGCCGGAACCACCGGCTCGACCCGCCGGAACGACCGCTGGACATGCAAAATCACCTGCCGGCTACGCCGGAAACACTTGGCGAACACTCCGGAATCACCTGCCGGGCATGCTGGAACCACCTCTCAGATATGCCAGAACCACGTGCCAATGACCCCGGAAGCACCTGCCGAGCACGCCGGAACCACCTGCTCGACTCGCCAGAACCACCTGCCGGACACGCAAAAATCACCTGCCGGCTACGCCACAACCAGTTGGGGAACACTTCGGAATCACCTGCCGGGCTTGCTGGAACCACCTGCCGGTCATGCCAAAATCACCTGCCAACTACGCCAGGACCACTTGGCGGACACTGTGGAAACACCTGTCGGGCCGGCCGGAACCACATCTCAGACGTGCCAGAACCATGTGCATGAGATGCTGGAACCACACCCCGAACAGACGGAAAACACCTGCCAGACCCGTCTGAACAACCTGCCGAGCACGCCGGAGCCACCTGCTCGACTCGCCGGAACCACCTACCTGACATGCCCAAATCACCAGCCGGGTATGCCAGAACCACTTGGCGGACACTCCGGAATCATCTGCCGGACATGCCGGAACCAGCTCTCAGACACACCAGAACCACGTGCCGGAGACGCCGGAAGCACCTGCCGAGCATGCCGGAGCCACCTGCTCGACTCGCCAGAAACACCTGCCGGACACCCCAAAATCACCTGCCGGGTACGCCAGAACCACCTGGCGGACACTCCGAAATCACCAGTCGCGCATGCCGGAACCAGCTCTCAGATGTGCCGGAAGCACGTGCCGGACACGCCGGAATCACCTACCGGACAGACCGGAACCACCTGCCGAGCACGCCAGAGCCACCTGTTCGACTCGCTGGAACCACCTGCCGGACAGGCCAATATCAACTGCTGGCTATGCCAGAACCACCGGGGGGACGGTCCGGAATCACCTGCCAGCCATGGCGGAACCACCTCTCAGACGTACCAGAACCACCTGCCTGAGAAGCTGGAAACACGTCCTGGACAGTCTGGAACCACCTGCCGGCCAAGCCTGAACCACCTGCCAAGCACAACGGAACAACCTGCCAGACACGCCAAAATCACCTGCGTGTTATGCCAGAACCACTTGGAGGACTCTCTGGGATGACTTGCCGGGCATGCCGGAACCACCTCTCAGACGTGCCAGAACCATGTGTCGGACAGTCCGGAATCACCTGTTGGGCATGCGCAACCACCTCTGAGACGTACAAGAACCACGTGCCGTGCACGCCGGAACCACCTACCGGACAGACCGGAATCTACTTTTGGGCATGCCGGAACCACCAGTCAGATGTGCCAGAAACACGTGCCGGAGACGCCGGAAGCACCTGCCGAGCACGTCGCAACCACCTGCTCAACTCGCCTGAACCACCTGCCGGACATGCCAAAATCACCTGCCGACTATGCCAGAACCACTTGGCGAACACTCCGGAATCACTTGCCGGGCATGCAGGAACCACCTCTCAGACATGCCAGAACCCCGTGCCAATGACCCCGGAAGCACCAGCCGAGCACGCCGGAACCACCTGCTCGACTCGCCAGAACCACCTGCCGATCACGCAAAAATCACCTGCCGGCTACGCCACAACCAGTTGGTGAACACTTTGGAATCACCTGCCAGGCTTGCTGGAACCACCTGCCAGTCATGCCAAAATCACCTGCCAACTACGCCAGAACCGCTTGGCGGACACTGGGGAAACACCTGTCGGGCCGGCTGGAACCACATCTCAGACGTGCCAGAAACGTGTTCATGAGATGCTGGAACCACACCCCGAACAGACGGATACCACCTGCCAGAACCGCCTGAACCACCTGAAGAGCACGCCGGAACCACCTGCTCGACTCACCGGTACCACCTCCCTGACACGCCAAAATCACCTGCTGGGTATGCCAGAACCACTTGGCGGACACTCCGGAATCATCTGCCGGACATGCCGGAACCAGCTCTCAGACACACCAGAACCACGTGCCTGAGACGCCGGATGCACCTGCCGAGCATGCCGGAGCCACCTGCTCGACTCGCCAGAAACACCTGCCGGACACGCCAAAATCACCTGCCGGGTACGCCAGAACCACCTGGCGGACACTCCGAAATCACCTGTCGCGCATGCCGGAACCACCTCTCAGACGTGCCGGAAGCACGTGCCGGACACGCCGGAATCACCTACCGGACAGACCGGAACCACCTGCCGAGCACGCCGGAGCCACCTGTTCGACTCGCTGGAACCACCTGCCGGACAGGCCAATATCAACTGCTGGCTATGCCAGAACCACCGGGGGGACGGTCCGGAGTCACCTGCCAGCCATGGCGGAACCACCTCTCAGACGTACCAGAACCACCTGCCTGAGAAGCTGGAAACACGTCCTGGACAGTCTGGAACCACCTGCCGGCCAAGCCTGAACCACCTGCCAAGCACAACGGAACAACCTGCCAGACACGCCAAAATCACCTGCGTGTTATGCCAGAACCACTTGGAGGACTCTCTGGGATGACCTGCCGGGCATGCCGGAACCACCTCTCAGACGTGCCAGAACCATGTGGCGGACAGTCCGGAAACACCTGTTGGGCATGCGCAACCACCTCTGAGACGTACAAGAACCACGTGCCGTGCACGCCGGAACCACCTACCGGACAGACCGGAATCTACTTTTGGGCATGCCGGAACCACCAGTCAGATGTGCCAGAAACACGTGCCGGAGACGCCGGAAGCACCTGCCGAGCACGTCGCAACCACCTGCTCAACTCGCCTGAACCACCTGCCGGACATGCCAAAATCACCTGCCGACTATGCCAGAACCACTTGGCGAACACTCCGGAATCACTTGCCGGGCATGCAGGAACCACCTCTCAGACATGCCAGAACCCCGTGCCAATGACCCCGGAAGCACCAGCCGAGCACGCCGGAACCACCTGCTCGACTCGCCAGAACCACCTGCCGATCACGCAAAAATCACCTGCCGGCTACGCCACAACCAGTTGGTGAACACTTCGGAATCACCTGCCAGGCTTGCTGGAACCACCTGCCAGTCATGCCAAAATCACCTGCCAACTACGCCAGAACCGCTTGGCGGACACTGCGGAAACACCTGTCGGGCCGGCTGGAACCACATCTCAGACGTGCCAGAAACGTGTTCATGAGATGCTGGAACCACACCCCGAACAGACGGATACCACCTGCCAGAACCGCCTGAACCACCTGAAGAGCACGCCGGAACCACCTGCTCGACTCACCGGTACCACCTCCCTGACACGCCAAAATCACCTGCTGGGTATGCCAGAACCACTTGGCGGACACTCCGGAATCATCTGCCGGACATGCCGGAACCAGCTCTCAGACACACCAGAACCAAGTGCCGGAGACGCCGGAAGCACCTGCCGAGCATGCCGGAGCCACCTGCTCGACTCGCCAGAAACACCTGCCGGACACGCCAAAATCACCTGCCGGGTATGCCAGAACCACCTGGCGGACACTCCGGAATCACCTGCCGCGCATGCCGGAAGCACGTGCCAGACACGCCGGAAACACCTACCGGACAGACCGGAACCACCTGCCAAGAACGCCGGAGCCACCTGTTCGACTCGCTGGAACCACCTGCCGGACAGGCCAATATCAACTGCTGGCTATGCCAGAACCACCTGGGGGACAGTCCGGGATCACCTGCCAGCCATGGCGGAACCACCTCTCAGACGTACCAGAACCACCTGCCGGAGAAGCTGGAATCACGTCCTGGACAGACTGGAACCACGTCACGGCCATGCCAGAACCACCTGCCGAGCACGGCGGAACCACCCGCCGGACACGCCAAAATCACCTGCGGGCTACGCCAGAAACACATGGACGACTCTCCAAAATGACCTGCCGGGCATGTTGGAACCACCTCTCAGACGTGCCAGAAGCACGTGGCGGACAGTCCGGAATCACCTGTTGGGCATACGCAACCACCTCTGACACGTACCAGAACCACGTGCCGTGCACGCCGGAACCACCTACCGGACAGACCGGAATCAACTCTTGGGCATGCCGGAACCACCAGTCAGATGTGCCAGAAACACGTGCCGGAGACGCCGGAAGCACCTGCCGAGCACGTCGCAACCACCTGCTCCACTCGCCTGAACCACCTGCCGGACACGCCAAAATCACCTGCCCGCTACAGCAGCACCACTTCGGGGACAAGCCGGAATCACGTGAGGGGCATGCCGGCACAGCCTCTCAGACTGTACCTAGTGCCGGACACCACAGAACCACCTGCCGGACAGACCGGAACCACCTGCCGGACACGCTGGAACCACCGGCTCGACCCGCCGGAACGACCGCTGGACATGCAAAATCACCTGCCGGCTACGCCGGAAACACTTGGCGAACACTCCGTAATCACCTGCCGGGCATGCTGGAACCACCTCTCAGATATGCCAGAACCACGTGCCAATGACCCCGGAAGCACCTGCCGAGCACGCCGGAACCACCTGCTCGACTCGCCAGAACCACCTGCCGGACACGCAAAAATCACCTGCCGGCTACGCCACAACCAGTTGGGGAACACTTCGGAATCACCTGCCGGGCTTGCTGGAACCACCTGCCGGTCATGCCAAAATCACCTGCCAACTACGCCAGTACCACTTGGCGGACACTGTGGAAACACCTGTCGGGCCGGCCGGAACCACATCTCAGACGTGCCAGAACCATGTGCATGAGATGCTGGAACCACACCCCGAACAGACGGAAAACACCTGCCAGACCCGTCTGAACAACCTGCCGAGCACGCCGGAGCCACCTGCTCGACTCGCCGGAACCACCTACCTGACATGCCCAAATCACCAGCCGGGTATGCCAGAACCACTTGGCGGACACTCCGGAATCATATGCCGGACATGCCGGAACCAGCTCTCAGACACACCAGAACCACGTGCCGGAGACGCCGGAAGCACCTGCCGAGCATGCCGGAGCCACCTGCTCGACTCGCCTGAAACACCTGCCGGACACGCCAAAATCACCTGCCGGATACGCCAGAACCACCTGGCGGACACTCCGAAATCACCAGTCGCAAATGCCGGAACCAGCTCTCAGATGTGCCGGAAGCACGTGCCGGACACGCCGGAATCACCTACCGGACAGACCGGAACCACCTGCCGAGCACGCCAGAGCCACCTGTTCGACTCGCTGGAACCACCTGCCGGACAGGCCAATATCAACTGCTGGCTATGCCAGAACCACCTGGGGGACGGTCCGGAATCACCTGCCAGCCATGGCGGAACCACCTCTCAGACGTACCAGAACCACCTGCCTGAGAAGCTGGAAACACGTCCTGGACAGTCTGGAACCACCTGCCGGCCAAGCCTGAACCACCTGCCAAGCACAACGGAACAACCTGCCAGACACGCCAAAATCACCTGCGTGTTATGCCAGAACCACTTGGAGGACTCTCTGGGATGACCTGCCGGGCATGCCGGAACCACCTCTCAGACGTGCCAGAACCATGTGGCGGACAGTCCGGAATCACCTGTTGGGCATGCGCAACCACCTCTGAGACGTACAAGAACCACGTGTCGTGCACGCCGGAACCACCTACCGGACAGACCGGAATCTACTTTTGGGCATGCCGGAACCACCAGTCAGATGTGCCAGAGACTCGTGCCGGAGACGCCGGAAGCACCTGCCGAGCACGTCGCAACCACCTGCTCAACTCGCCTGAACCACCTGCCGGACATGCCAAAATCACCTGCCGACTATGCCAGAACCACTTGGCGAACACTCCGGAATCACTTGCCGGGCATGCAGGAACCACCTCTCAGACATGCCAGAACCCCGTGCCAATGACCCCGGAAGCACCAGCCGAGCACGCCGGAACCACCTGCTCGACTCGCCAGAACCACCTGCCGATCACGCAAAAATCACCTGCCGGCTACGCCACAACCAGTTGGTGAACACTTTGGAATCACCTGCCAGGCTTGCTGGAACCACCTGCCAGTCATGCCAAAATCACCTGCCAACTACGCCAGAACCGCTTGGCGGACACTGGGGAAACACCTGTCGGGCCGGCTGGAACCACATCTCAGACGTGCCAGAAACGTGTTCATGAGATGCTGGAACCACACCCCGAACAGACGGATACCACCTGCCAGAACCGCCTGAACCACCTGAAGAGCACGCCGGAACCACCTGCTCGACTCACCGGTACCACCTCCCTGACACGCCAAAATCACCTGCTGGGTATGCCAGAACCACTTGGCGGACACTCCGGAATCATCTGCCGGACATGCCGGAACCAGCTCTCAGACACACCAGAACCACGTGCCGGAGACGCCGGAAGCACCTGCCGAGCATGCCGGAGCCACCTGCTCGACTCGCCAGAAACACCTGCCGGACACGCCAAAATCACCTGCCGGGTACGCCAGAACCACCTGGCGGACACTCCGAAATCACCTGTCGCGCATGCCGGAACCACCTCTCAGACGTGCCGGAAGCACGTGCCGGACACGCCGGAATCACCTACCGGACAGACCGGAACCACCTGCCGAGCACGCCGGAGCCACCTGTTCGACTCGCTGGAACCACCTGCCGGACAGGCCAATATCAACTGCTGGCTATGCCAGAACCACCGGGGGGACGGTCCGGAATCACCTGCCAGCCATGGCGGAACCACCTCTCAGACGTACCAGAACCACCTGCCTGAGAAGCTGGAAACACGTCCTGGACAGTCTGGAACCACCTGCCGGCCAAGCCTGAACCACCTGCCAAGCACAACGGAACAACCTGCCAGACACGCCAAAATCACCTGCGTGTTATGCCAGAACCACTTGGAGGACTCTCTGGGATGACCTGCCGGGCATGCCGGAACCACCTCTCAGACGTGCCAGAACCATGTGGCGGACAGTCCGGAATCACCTGTTGGGCATGCGCAACCACCTCTGACACGTACAAGAACCACGTGCCGTGCACGCCGGAACCACCTACCGGACAGACCGGAATCTACTTTTGGGCATGCCGGAACCACCAGTCAGATGTGCCAGAAACACGTGCCGGAGACGCCGGAAGCACCTGCCGAGCACGTCGCAACCACCTGCTCAAGTCGCCTGAACCACCTGCCGGACATGCCAAAATCACCTGCCGACTATGCCAGAACCACTTGGCGAACACTCCGGAATCACTTGCCGGGCATGCAGGAACCACCTCTCAGACATGCCAGAACCCCGTGCCAATGACCCCGGAAGCACCAGCCGAGCATGCCGGAACCACCTGCTCGACTCGCCAGAACCACCTGCCGATCACGCAAAAATCACCTGCCGCCTACGCCACAACCAGTTGGTGAACACTTCGGAATCACCTGCCAGGCTTGCTGGAACCACCTGCCAGTCATGCCAAAATCACCTGCCAACTACGCCAGAACCGCTTGGCGGACACTGGGGAAACACCTGTCGGGCCGGCTGGAACCACATCTCAGACGTGCCAGAAACGTGTTCATGAGATGCTGGAACCACACCCCGAACAGACGGATACTACCTGCCAGAACCGCCTGAACCACCTGAAGAGCACGCCGGAACCACCTGCTCGACTCACCGGTACCACCTCCCTGACACGCCAAAATCACCTGCTGGGTATGCCAGAACCACTTGGCGGACACTCCGGAATCATCTGCCGGACATGCCGGAACCAGCTCTCAGACACACCAGAACGAAGTGCCGGAGACGCCGGAAGCACCTGCCGAGCATGCCGGAGCCACCTGCTCGACTCGCCAGAAACACCTGCCGGACACGCCAAAATCACCTGCCGGGTATGCCAGAACCACCTGGCGGACACTCCGGAATCACCTGCCGCGCATGCCGGAAGCACGTGCCAGACACACCGGAAACACCTACCGGACAGACCGGAACCACCTGCCAAGAACGCCGGAGCCACCTGTTCGACTCGCTGGAACCACCTGCCGGACAGGCCAATATCAACTGCTGGCTATGCCAGAACCACCTGGGGGACAGTCCGGGATCACCTGCCAGCCATGGCGGAACCACCTCTCAGACGTACCAGAACCACCTGCCGGAGAAGCTGGAAACACGTCCTGGACAGTCTGGAACCACCTGCCGGCCAAGCCTGAACCACCTGCCAAGCACTACGGAACAACCTGCCAGACACGCCAAAATCACCTGCGTGTTATGCCAGAACCACTTGGAGGACTCTCTGGGATGACCTGCCGGGCATGCCGGAACCACCTCTCAGACGTGCCAGAACCATGTGGCGGACAGTCCGGAATCACCTGTTGGGCATGCGCAACCACCTCTGAGACGTACAAGAACCACGTGTCGTGCACGCCGGAACCACCTACCGGACAGACCGGAATCTACTTTTGGGCATGCCGGAACCACCAGTCAGATGTGCCAGAGACTCGTGCCGGAGACGCCGGAAGCACCTGCCGAGCACGTCGCAACCACCTGCTCAACTCGCCTGAACCACCTGCCGGACATGCCAAAATCACCTGCCGACTATGCCAGAACCACTTGGCGAACACTCCGGAATCACTTGCCGGGCATGCAGGAACCACCTCTCAGACATGCCAGAACCCCGTGCCAATGACCCCGGAAGCACCAGCCGAGCACGCCGGAACCACCTGCTCGACTCGCCAGAACCACCTGCCGATCACGCAAAAATCACCTGCCGGCTACGCCACAACCAGTTGGTGAACACTTTGGAATCACCTGCCAGGCTTGCTGGAACCACCTGCCAGTCATGCCAAAATCACCTGCCAACTACGCCAGAACCGCTTGGCGGACACTGGGGAAACACCTGTCGGGCCGGCTGGAACCACATCTCAGACGTGCCAGAAACGTGTTCATGAGATGCTGGAACCACACCCCGAACAGACGGATACCACCTGCCAGAACCGCCTGAACCACCTGAAGAGCACGCCGGAACCACCTGCTCGACTCACCGGTACCACCTCCCTGACACGCCAAAATCACCTGCTGGGTATGCCAGAACCACTTGGCGGACACTCCGGAATCATCTGCCGGACATGCCGGAACCAGCTCTCAGACACACCAGAACCACGTGCCGGAGACGCCGGAAGCACCTGCCGAGCATGCCGGAGCCACCTGCTCGACTCGCCAGAAACACCTGCCGGACACGCCAAAATCACCTGCCGGGTACGCCAGAACCACCTGGCGGACACTCCGAAATCACCTGTCGCGCATGCCGGAACCACCTCTCAGACGTGCCGGAAGCACGTGCCGGACACGCCGGAATCACCTACCGGACAGACCGGAACCACCTGCCGAGCACGCCGGAGCCACCTGTTCGACTCGCTGGAACCACCTGCCGGACAGGCCAATATCAACTGCTGGCTATGCCAGAACCACCGGGGGGACGGTCCGGAATCACCTGCCAGCCATGGCGGAACCACCTCTCAGACGTACCAGAACCACCTGCCTGAGAAGCTGGAAACACGTCCTGGACAGTCTGGAACCACCTGCCGGCCAAGCCTGAACCACCTGCCAAGCACAACGGAACAACCTGCCAGACACGCCAAAATCACCTGCGTGTTATGCCAGAACCACTTGGAGGACTCTCTGGGATGACCTGCCGGGCATGCCGGAACCACCTCTCAGACGTGCCAGAACCATGTGGCGGACAGTCCGGAATCACCTGTTGGGCATGCGCAACCACCTCTGACACGTACAAGAACCACGTGCCGTGCACGCCGGAACCACCTACCGGACAGACCGGAATCTACTTTTGGGCATGCCGGAACCACCAGTCAGATGTGCCAGAAACACGTGCCGGAGACGCCGGAAGCACCTGCCGAGCACGTCGCAACCACCTGCTCAAGTCGCCTGAACCACCTGCCGGACATGCCAAAATCACCTGCCGACTATGCCAGAACCACTTGGCGAACACTCCGGAATCACTTGCCGGGCATGCAGGAACCACCTCTCAGACATGCCAGAACCCCGTGCCAATGACCCCGGAAGCACCAGCCGAGCATGCCGGAACCACCTGCTCGACTCGCCAGAACCACCTGCCGATCACGCAAAAATCACCTGCCGGCTACGCCACAACCAGTTGGTGAACACTTCGGAATCACCTGCCAGGCTTGCTGGAACCACCTGCCAGTCATGCCAAAATCACCTGCCAACTACGCCAGAACCGCTTGGCGGACACTGGGGAAACACCTGTCGGGCCGGCTGGAACCACATCTCAGACGTGCCAGAAACGTGTTCATGAGATGCTGGAACCACACCCCGAACAGACGGATACCACCTGCCAGAACCGCCTGAACCACCTGCCGAGCACGCCGGAACCACCTGCTCGACTCACCGGTACCACCTCGCTGACACGCCAAAATCACCTGCTGGGTATGCCAGAACCACTTGGCGGACACTCCGGAATCATCTGCCGGACATGCCGGAACCAGCTCTCAGACACACCAGAACGAAGTGCCGGAGACGCCGAAAGCACCTGCCGAGCATGCCGGAGCCACCTGCTCGACTCGCCAGAAACACCTGCCGGACACGCCAAAATCACCTGCCGGGTATGCCAGAACCACCTGGCGGACACTCCGGAATCACCTGCCGCGCATGCCGGAAGCACGTGCCAGACACGCCGGAAACACCTACCGGACAGACCGGAACCACCTGCCAAGAACGCCGGAGCCACCTGTTCGACTCGCTGGAACCACCTGCCGGACAGGCCAATATCAACTGCTGGCTATGCCAGAACCACCTGGGGGACAGTCCGGGATCACCTGCCAGCCATGGCGGAACCACCTCTCAGACGTACCAGAACCACCTGCCGGAGAAGCTGGAAACACGTCCTGGACAGACTGGAACCACGTGACGGCCATGCCTGAACCACCTGCCGAGCACGGCGGAACCACCCGCCGGACACGACAAAATCACCTGCGGGCTACGCCAGAACCACTTGGACGACTCTCCGAAATTACCTGTCGGGCATGTTGGAACCACCTCTCAGACGTGCCAGAAGCACGTGGCGGACAGTCCGGAATCACCTGTTGGGCATACGCAACCACCTCTGACACGTACCAGAACCACGTGCCGTGCACGCTGGAAACACCTACCGGACAGACCGGAATCAACTTTTGGGCATGCCGGAACCACCAGTCAGATGTGCCAGAAACACGTGCCGGAGACGCCGGAAGCACCTGCCGAGCACGTCGCAACCACCTGCTCCACTCGCCTGAACCACCTGCCGGACACGCCAAAATCACCTGCCCGCTACACCAGCACCACTTCGGGGACAAGCCGGAATCACGTGAGGGGCATGCCGGCACAGCCTCTCAGACTGAACCTCGTGCCGGACACCACAGAACCACCTGCCGGACAGACCGGAACCACCTGCCGGACACGCCGGAACCACCGGCTCGACCCGCCGGAACGACCGCTGGACATGCAAACTCACCTGCCGGCTACGCCGGAAACACTTGGCGAACACTCCGGAATCACCTGCCGGGCATGCCGGAACCACCTCTCAGATATGCCAGAACCACGTGCCAATGACCCCGGAAGCACCTGCCGAGCACGCCGGAACCACCTGCTCGACTCGCCAGAACCACCTGCCGGACACGCAAAAATCACCTGCCGGCTACGCCACAACCAGTTGGGGAACACTTCGGAATCACCTGCCGGGCTTGCTGGAACCACCTGCCGGTCATGCCAAAATCACCTGCCAACTACGCCAGGACCACTTGGCGGACACTGTGGAAACACCTGTCGGGCCGGCCGGAACCACATCTCAGACGTGCCAGAACCATGTGCATGACATGCTGGAACCACACCCCGAACAGACGGAAAACACCTGCCAGACCCGTCTGAACAACCTGCCGAGCACGCCGGAGCCACCTGCTCGACTCGCCGGAACCACCTACCTGACATGCCCAAATCTCCAGCCGGGTATGACAGAACCACTTGGCGGACACTCCGGAATCATCTGCCGGACATGCCGGAACCCGCTCTCAGACACAGCAGAACCACGTGCCGGAGACGCCGGAAGCACCTGCCGAGCATGCCGGAGCCACCTGCTCGACTCGCCAGAAACACCTGCCGGACACGCCAAAATCACCTGCCGGGTACGCCAGAACCACCTGGCGGACACTCCGAAATCACCTGTCGCGCATGCCGGAACCACCTCTCAGACGTGCCGGAAGCACGTGCCAGACACGCCGGAAACACCTACCGGACAGACCGGAACCACCTGCCAAGAACGCCGGAGCCACCTGTTCGACTCGCTGGAACCACCTGCCGGACAGGCCAATATCAACTGCTGGCTATGCCAGAACCACCTGGGGGACAGTCCGGGATCACCTGCCAGCCATGGCGGAACCACCTCTCAGACGTACCAGAACCAACTGCCGGAGAAGCTGGAAACACGTCCTGGACCGACTGGAACCACGTGACTGCCATGCCTGAACCACCTGCCGAGCACGGCGGAACCACCTGCCGGACACGCCAAAATCACCTGCCGGCTACGCCACAACCAGTTGGGGAACACTTCGGAATCACCTGCCGGGCTTGCTGGAACCACCTGCCGGTCATGCCAAAATCACCTGCCAACTACGCCAGTACCAGTTGACGGACACTGTGGAAACACCTGTCGGGCCGGCCGGAACCACATCTCAGACGTGCCAGAACCATGTGCATGAGATGCTGGAACCACACCCCGAACAGACGGAAAACACCTGCCAGACCCGTCTGAACAACCTGCCGATAAAGCCGGAGCCACCTGCTCGACTCGCCGGAACCACCTACCTGACATGCCCAAACACCAGCCGGGTATGCCAGAACCACTTGGCGGACACTCCGGAATCATCTGCCGGACATGCCGGAACCAGCTCTCAGACACACCAGAACCACCTGCCCGAGACGCCGGAAGCACCTGCCGAGCATGCCGGAGCCACCTGCTCGACTTGCCAGAAACACCTGCTGGACATGCCAAAATCACCTGCCGGGTACGCCAGAACCACCTGGCGGACAAACCGAAACCACCTGTCGCGAATGCCGGAACCACCTCTCAGACGTGCCGGAAGCACGTGCCGGACACGCCGGAATCACCTACCGGACAGACCGGAACCACCTGGCGAGCACGCCGGAGCCACCTGTTCGACTCGCTGGAACCACCTGCCGGACAGGCCAATATCAACTGCTGGCTATGCCAGAACCACCTGGGGGACGGTCCGGAATCACCTGCCAGCCATGGCGGAACCACCTCTCAGACGTACCAGAACCACCTGCCGGAGAAGCTGGAAACACGTCCTGGACAGTCTGGAACCACCTGCTGGCCAAGCCTGAACCACCTGCCAAGCACAACGGAACAACCTGTCAGACACGCCAAAACCACCTGCGTGTTATGCCAGAACCACTTGGAGGACTCTCTGGGATGACCTGCAGGGCATGCCGGAACCACCTCTCAGACGTGCCAGAACCATGTGGCGGACAGTCCCGAATCACCTGTTGGGCATGCGCAACCACCTCTGAGACGTAGCAGAACCACATGCCGTGCAGGCTGGAACCACCTACCGGACAGACGGGAATCAACTTTCGGGCATGCCGGAACCACCTGTCAGATGTGCCAGAAACACGTGCCGGAGACGCCGGAAGCACCTGCCAAGCACGTTGGAACCACCTGCTCAACTCGCCTGAACAGCCTGCCGGCCAGGCCAAAATCACCTGCCGACTATGCCAGAACCACTTGGCGAACACTCCGGAATCACTTGCCGGGCATGCAGGAACCACCTCTCAGACATGCCAGAACCCCGTGCCAATGACCCCGGAAGCACCAGCCGAGCACGCCGGAACCACCTGCTCGACTCGCCAGAACCACCTGCCGATCACGCAAAAATCACCTGCCGGCTACGCCACAACCAGTTGGTGAACACTTTGGAATCACCTGCCAGGCTTGCTGGAACCACCTGCCAGTCATGCCAAAATCACCTGCCAACTACGCCAGAACCGCTTGGCGGACACTGGGGAAACACCTGTCGGGCCGGCTGGAACCACATCTCAGACGTGCCAGAAACGTGTTCATGAGATGCTGGAACCACACCCCGAACAGACGGATACCACCTGCCAGAACCGCCTGAACCACCTGAAGAGCACGCCGGAACCACCTGCTCGACTCACCGGCACCACCTCCCTGACACGCCAAAATCACCTGCTGGGTATGCCAGAACCACTTGGCGGACACTCCGGAATCATCTGCCGGACATGCCGGAAACAGCTCTCAGACACACCAGAACCAAGTGCCGGAGACGCCGGAAGCAACTGCCGAGCATGCCGGAGCCACCTGCTTGACTCGCCAGAAACACCTGCCGGACATGCCAAAATCACCTGCCGGGTATGCCAGAACCACCTGGCGGACACTACGGAATCACCTGTCGCGCATGCCGGAACCACCTCTCAGACGTGCCGGAAGCACGTGCCAGACACGCCGGAAACACCTACCGGACAGACCGGAACCACCTGCCAAGAACGCCAGAGCCACCTGTTCGACTCGCTGGAACCACCTGCCGGACAGGCCAATATCAACTGCTGGCAATGCCAGAACCACCTGGGGGACAGTCCGGGATCACCTGCCAGCCATGGCGGAACCACCTCTCAGACGTACCAGAACCACCTGCCGGAGAAGCTGGAAAAACGTCCTGGACCGACTGGAACCACGTGACGGCCATGCCTGAACCACCTGCCGAGCACGGCGGAACCACCTGCCGGACACGCCAAAATCACCTGCCGGCTACGCCACAACCAGTTGGGGAACACTTCGGAATCACCTGCCGGGCTTGCTGGAACCACCTGCCGGTCATGCCAAAATCACCTGCCAACTACGCCAGTACCACTTGGCGGACACTGTGGAAACACCTGTCGGGCCGGCCGGAACCACATCTCAGACGTGCCAGAACCATGTGCATGAGATGCTGGAACCACACCCCGAACAGACGGAAAACACCTGCCAGACCCGTCTGAACAACCTGCCGAGCACGCCGGAGCCACCTGCTCGACTCGCCGGAACCACCTACCTGACATGCCCAAACACCAGCTGGGTATGCCAGAACCACTTGGCGGACACTCCGGAATCATCTGCCGGACATGCCGGAACCAGCTCTCAGACACACCAGAACCACGTGCCGGAGACGCCGGAAGCACCTGCCGAGCATGCCGGAGCCACCTGCTCGACTCGCCAGAAACACCTGCCGGACACGCCAAAATCACCTGCCGGGTACGCCAGAACCACCTGGCGGACACTCCGAAACCACCTGTCGCGCATGCCGGAACCACCTCTCAGACGTGCCGGAAGCACGTGCCGGACACGCCGGAATCACCTACCGGACAGACCGGAACCACCTGCCGAGCACGCCGGAGCCACCTGTTCGACTCGCTGGAACCACCTGCCGGACAGGCCAATATCAACTGCTGGCTATGCCAGAACAACCTGGGGGACGGTCCGGAATCACCTGCCAGCCATGGCGGAACCACCTCTCAGACGTACCAGAACCACCTGCCGGAGAAGCTGGAAACACGTCCTGGACAGTCTGGAACCACCTGCCGGCCAAGCCTGAACCACCTGCCAAGCGCAACGGAACAACCTGCCAGACACGCCAAAATCACCTGCGTGTTATGCCAGAACCACTTGGAGGACTCTCTGGGATGACCTGCCGGGCATGTTGGAACCACCTCTCAGAATGTGCCAGAACCATGTGGCGGTCAGTCCCGAATCACCTGTTGGGCATGCGCAACCACCTCTGAGACGTAGCAGAACCACATGCCGTGCAGGCTGGAACCACCTACCGGACAGACCGGAATCACCTTTTGGGCATGCCGGAAACACCTGTCAGATGTGCCAGAAATACGTGCCGGAGACGCCGGAAGCACCTGCCAAGCACGTTGGAACCACCTGCTCAACTCGCCTAAACAGCCTGCCGGACATGCCAAAATCACCTGCCGACTATGCCAGAACCACTTGGCGAACACTCCGGAATCACTTGCCGGGCATGCAGGAACCACCTCTCAGACATGCCAGAACCCCGTGCCAATGACCCCGGAAGCACCAGCCGAGCACGCCGGAACCACCTGCTCGACTCGCCAGAACCACCTGCCGATCACGCAAAAATCACCTGCCGGCTACGCCACAACCAGTTGGTGAACACTTTGGAATCACCTGCCAGGCTTGCTGGAACCACCTGCCAGTCATGCCAAAATCACCTGCCAACTACGCCAGAACCGCTTGGCGGACACTGGGGAAACACCTGTCGGGCCGGCTGGAACCACATCTCAGACGTGCCAGAAACGTGTTCATGAGATACTGGAACCACACCCGGAACAGACGGATACCACCTGCCAGAACCGCCTGAACCACCTGCTGAGCACGCCGGAACCACCTGCTCGACTCACCGGCACCACCTCCCTGACACGCCAAAATCACCTGCTGGGTATGCCAGAACCACTTGGCGGACACTCCGGAATCATCTGCCGGACATGCCGGAACCAGCTCTCAGACACACCAGAACCAAGTGCCGGAGACGCCGGAAGCACCTGCCGAGCATGCCGGAGCCACCTGCTCGACTCGCCAGAGTCACCTGCCGGACATGCCAAAATCACCTGCCGGGTATGCTAGAACCACCTGGCGGACACTACGGAATCACCTGCCGCGCATGCCGGAACCACCTCTCAGACGTTCCGGAAGCACGTGCCAGACACGCCGGAAACACCTACCGGACAGAGCGGAACCACCTGCCAAGAACGCCGGAGCCACCTGTTCGACTCGCTGGAACCACCTGCCGGAGAGGCCAATATCAACTGCTGGCTATGCCAGAACCACCTGGGGGACAGTCCGGGATCACCTGCCAGCCATGGCGGAACCACCTCTCAGACGTACCAGAACCACCTGCCGGAGAAGCCGGAAACACGTCCTGGACAGACTGGAACCACGTGACGGCCATGCCTGAACCACCTGCCGAGCACGGCGGAACCACCTGCCGGACACGCCGAAATCACCTGCGGGCTACGCCAGAACCACTTGGACGACTCTCCGAAATGACCTGCCGGGCATGTTGGAACCACCTCTCAGACGTGCCACAAGCACGTGGCGGACAGTCCGGAATCACCTGTTGGGCATACGCAACCACCTCTGACACGTACCAGAACCACGTGCCGTGCACGCCGGAACCACCTACCGGACAGACCGGAATCAACTTTTGGGCATGCCGGAACCACCAGTCAGATGTGCCAGAAACACGTGCCGGAGACGCCGGAAGCACCTGCCGAGCACGTCGCAACCACCTGCTCAACTCGCCTGAACCACCTGCCGGACACGCCAAAATCACCTGCCCGCTACACCAGCACCACTTCGGGGACAAGCCGGAATCACGTGAGGGGCATGCCGGCACAGCCTCTCAGACTGAACCTCGTGCCGGACACCACAGAACCACCTGCCGGACAGACCGGAACCACCTGCCGGACACGCCGGAACCACCGGCTCGACCCGCCGGAACGACCGCTGGACATGCAAAATCACCTGCCGACTACGCCGGAAACACTTGGCGAACACTCCGGAATCACCTGCCGGGCATGCCGGAACCACCTCTCAGATATGCCAGAACCACGTGCCAATGACCCCGGAAGCACCTGCTCAACTCGCCAGAACCATCTGAAGGACATGCAAAAGTCACCTGCCGGCTATGCCACAACCAGTTGGGGAACACTTCGGAATCACCTGCCGGGCTTGCTGGAACCACCTGCCGGTCATGCCAAAATCACCTGCCAACTACGCCAGTACCACTTGGCGGACACTGTGGAAACACCTGTCGGGCCGGCCGGAACCACATCTCAGACGTGCCAGAACCATGTGCATGAGATGCTGGAACCACACCCCGAACAGACGGAAAACACCTGCCAGACCCGTCTGAACAACCTGCCGAGCACGCCGGAGCCACCTGCTCGACTCGCCGGAACCACCTACCTGACATGCCCAAATCACCAGCCGGGTATGCCAGAACCACTTGGCGGACACTCCGGAATCATCTGCCGGACATGCCGGAACCAGCTCTCAGACACACCAGAACCACGTGCCGGAGACGCCGGAAGCACCTGCCGAGCATGCCGGAGCCACCTGCTCGACTCGCCAGAAACACCTGCCGGACACGCCAAAATCACCTGCCGGGTACGCCAGAACCACCTGGCGGACACTCCGAAATCACCTGTCGCGCATGCCGGAACCACCTCTCAGACGTGCCGGAAGCACGTGCCGGACACGCCGGAATCACCTACCAGACAGACCGGAACCACCTGCCGAGCACGCCGGAGCCACCTGTTCAACTCGCTGGAACCACCTGCCGGACAGGCCAATATCAACTGCTGGCTATGCCAGAACCACCTGGGGGACGGTCCGGAATCACCTGCCAGCCATGGCGGAACCACCTCTCAGACGTACCAGAACCACCTGCCGGAGAAGCTGGAAACACGTCCTGGACAGTCTGGAACCACCTGCCGGCCAAGCCTGAACCACCTGCCAAGCACAACGGAACAACCTGCCAGACACGCCAAAATCACCTGTGTGTTATGCCAGAACCACTTGGAGGACTCTGTGGGATGACCTGCCGGGCATGCCGGAACGACCTCTCAGATAAGCCAGAACCACGTGCCAATGACCCCGGAAGCACCTGCCGAGCATGCCGGAACCACCTGCTCGACTCGCCAGAACCACCTGCTGGACATGCAAAAATCACCTGCCGGCTACGCCACAACCAGTTGGTGAACACTTTGGAATCACCTGCCAGGCTTGCTGGAACCACCTGCCAGTCATGCCAAAATCACCTGCCAACTACGCCAAAACCACTTGGCGGACACTGCGGAAACACCTGTCGGGCTGGCTGGAACCACATCTCAGACGTGCCAGAAACGTGTTCATGAGATGCTGGAACCACACCCCAAACAGACGGATACCACCTGCCAGAACCGCCTGAAACACCTGCTGAGCACGCCGGAACCACCTGCTCGACTCACCGGTACCACCTCCCTGACACGCCAAAATCACCTGCTGGGTATGCCAGAACCACTTCACGGACACTCCGGAATCATCTGCCGGACATGCCGGAACCAGCTCTCAGACACACCAGAACCAAGTGCCGGAGACGCCGGAAGCACCTGCCGAGCGGGCCGGAGCCACCTGCTCGACTCGCCAGAAACACCTGCCGGACAAGCCAAAATCACCTGCCGGGTACGCTAGAACCACCTGGCGGACACTACGGAATCTCCTGCCGCGCATGCCGGAACCACCTCTCAGACGTGCCGGAGGCACGTGCCAGACACGCCGGAAACACCTACCGGACAGACCGGAACCACCTGCCAAGAACGCCGGAGCCACCTGTTCGACTCGCTGGAACCACCTGCCGGACAGGCCAATATCAACTGCTGGCTATGCCAGAACCACCTGGGGGACAGTCCGGGATCACCTGCCAGCCATGGCGGAACCACCTCTCAGACGTACCAGAACAACCTGCCGGAGAAGCTCGAAACACGTCCTGGACCGACTGGAACCACGTGACGGCCATGCCTGAACCACCTGCCGAGCACGGCGGAACCACCTGCCGGACACGCCAAAATCACCTGCCGGCTACGCCACAACCAGTTGGGGAACACTTCGGAATCACCTGCCGGGCTTGCTGGAACCACCTGCCGGTCATGCCAAAATCACCTGCCAACTACGCCAGTACCACTTGACGGACACTGTGGAAAAACCTGTCGGGCCGGCCGGAACCACATCTCAGACGTGCCAGAACCATGTGCATGAGATGCTGGAACCACACCCCGAACAGACGGAAAACACCTGCCAGACCCGTCTGAACAACCTGCCGAGCACGCCGGAGCCACCTGCTCGACTCGCCGGAACCACCTACCTGACATGCCCAAACACCAGCCGGGTATGCCAGAACCACTTGGCGGACACTCCGGAATCATCTGCCGGACATGCCGGAACCAGCTCTCAGACACACCAGAACCACGTGCCGGAGACGCCGGAAGCACCTGCCGAGCATGCCGGAGCCACCTGCTCGACTCGCCAGAAACACCTGCCGGACACGCCAAAATCACCTGCCGGGTACGCCAGAACCACCTGGCGGACACTCCGAAACCACCTGTCACGCATGCCGGAACCACCTCTCAGACGTGCCGGAAGCACGTGCCGGACACGCCGGAATCACCTACCGGACAGACCGGAACCACCTGCCGAGCACGCCGGAGCCACCTGTTCGACTCGCTGGAACCACCTGCCGGACAGGCCAATATAAACTGCTGGCTATGCCAGAACCACCTGGGGGACGGTCCGGAATCACCTGCCAGCCATGGCGGAACCACCTCTCAGACGTACCAGAACCACCTGCCGGAGAAGCTGGAAACACGTCCTGGACAGTCTGGAACCACCTGCCGGCCAAGCCTGAACCACCTGCCAAGCGCAACTGAACAACCTGCCAGACATGCCAAAATCACCTGCGTGTTATGCCAGAACCACTTGGAGGACTCTCTGGGATGACCTGCCGGGCATGCCGGAACCACCTCTCAGACGTGCCAGAACCATGTGGCGGACAGTCCCGAATCACCTGTTGGGCATGCGCAACCACCTCTGAGACGTACCAGAACCACATGCCGTGCAGGCTGGAACCACCTACCGGACAGACGGGAATCACCTTTCGGGCATGCCGGAACCACCTGTCAGATGTGCCAGAAACACGTGCCAGAGACGCCGGAAGCACCTGCCAATCACGTTGGAACCACCTGCTCAACTCGCCTGAACAGCCTGCCGGACATGCCAAAATCACCTGCCGACTATGCCAGAACCAATTGGCGAACACTCCGGAATCACTTGCCGGGCATATTGGAACCACCTCTCAGACATGCCAGAACTCCGTGCCAATGACCCCGGAAGCACCAGCCGAGCACGCCGGAACCACCTGCTCGACTCGCCACAACCACCTGCCGGACACGCAAAAATCACCTGCCGGCTACGCCACAACCAGTTGGTGAACACTTTGGAATCACCTGCCAGGCTTGCTGGAACCACCTGCCAGTCATGCCAAAATCACCTGCCAACTATGCCAGAACCGCTTGGCGGACACTGCGGAAACAACTGTCGGGCCGGCTGGAACCACATCTCAGACGTGCCAGAAACGTGTTCATGAGATGCTGGAACCACACCCCGAACAGACGGATACCACCTGCCAGAACCGCCTGAACCACCTGCTGAGCACGCCGGAACCACCTGCTCGACTCACCGGTACCACCTCCCTGACACGCCAAAATCACCTGCTGGGTATGCCAGAACCACTTGGCGGACACTCCGGAATCATCTGCCGGACATGCCGGAACCAGCTCTCAGACACACTAGAACCAAGTGCCGGAGACGCCGGAAGCACCTGCCGAGCATGCCGGAGCCACCTGCTCGACTCGCCAGAAACACCTGCCGGACATGCCAAAATAACCTGCCGGGTATGCCAGAACCACCTGGCGGACACTACGGAATCACCTGCCGCGCATGCCGGAACCACCTCTCAGACGTGCCGGAAGCACGTGCCAGACACGCCAGAAACACCTACCGGACAGACTGGAACCACCTGCCAAGAACGCCGGAGCCACCTGTTCGACTCGCTGGAACCACCTGCCGGACAGAGCAATATCAACTGCTGGCTATGCCAGAACCACCTGGGGGACAGTCCGGGATCACCTGCCAGCCATGGCGGAACCACCTCTCAGACGTACCAGAACCACCTGCCGGAGAAGCTGGAAACACGTCCTGGACAGACTGGAACCACGTGACGGCCATGCCTGAACCACCTGCCGAGCACGGCGGAACCACCTGCCGGACACGCCAAAATCACCTGCGGGCTACGCCAGAACCACTTGGACGACTCTCCGAAATGACCTGCCTGGCATGTTGGAACCACATCTCAGACGTGCCAGAAGCACGTGGCGGACAGCCTGGAATCACCTGTTGGACATACGCAACCACCTCTGACACGTACCAGAACCACGTGCCGTGCACGCCGGAACCACCTAACGGACAGACCGCAATCAACTTTTGGGCATGCCGGAACCACCAGTCAGATGTGCCAGAAACACGTGCCGGAGACGCCGGAAGCACCAGCCGAGCACGTCGCAACCACCTGCTCAACTCGCCTGAACCACCTGCCGGACACGCCAAAATCACCTGCCCACTACACCAGCACCACTTCGGGGACAAGCCGGAATCACGTGAGGGGCATGCCGGCACAGCCTCTCAGACTGAACCTCGTGCCGGACACCACAGAACCACCTGCCGGACAGACCGGAACCACCTGCCGGACACGCCGGAACCACCGGCTCTACCCGCCAGAAGGACCGCTGGACATGCAAAATCACCTGCCGGCTACGCCGGAAACACTTGGCGAACACTCCGGAATCACCTGCCGGGCATGCCGGAACCACCTCTCAGATATGCCAGAACCACGTGCCAATGACCCCGGAAGCACCAGCCGAGCACGCCGGAACCACCTGCTCGACTCGCCAGAACCATCTGAAGGACATGCAAAAGTCACCTGCCGGCTACGCCACAACCAGTTGGGGAACACTTCGGAATCACCTGCCGGGCTTGCTGGAACCACCTGCCGGTCATGCCAAAATCACCTGCCAACTACGCCAGTACCACTTGGCGGACACTGTGGAAACACCTGTCGGGCCGGCCGGAACCACATCTCAGACGTGCCAGAACCATGTGCATGAGATGCTGGAACCACACCCCGAACAGACGGAAAACACCTGCCAGACCCGTCTGAACAACCTGCCGAGCACGCCGGAGCCACCTGCTCGACTCGCCGGAACCACCTACCTGACATGCCCAAATCACCAGCCGGGTATGCCAGAACCACTTGGCGGACACTCCGGAATCATCTGCCGGACATGCCGGAACCAGCTCTCAGACACACCAGAACCACGTGCCGGAGACGCCGGAAGCACCTGCCGAGCATGCCGGAGCCACCTGCTCGACTCGCCAGAAACACCTGCCGGACACGCCAAAATCACCTGCCGGGTACGCCAGAACCACCTGGCGGACACTCCGAAATCACCTGTCGCGCATGCCGGAACCACCTCTCAGACGTGCCGGAAGCACGTGCCGGACACGCCGGAATCACCTAACAGAAAGACCGGAACCACCTGCCGAGCACGCCGGAGCCACCTGTTCGACTCGCTGGAACCACCTGCCGGACAGGCCAATATCAACTGCTGGCTATGCCAGAACCACCTGGGGGACGGTCCGGAATCGCCTGACAGCCATGGCGGAAACACCTCTCAGACGTACCAGAACCACCTGCCGGAGAACCTGGAAACACGTCCTGGACAGTCTGGAACCACCTGCCGGCCAAGCCTGAACCACCTGAGAAGCACAACGGAACAACCTGCCAGACACGCCAAAATCACCTGCGTGTTATGCCAGAACCACTTGGAGGACTCTCTGGGATGACCTGCCGGGCATGACGGAACCACCTCTCAGACGTGCCAGAACCATGTGGCGGACAGTCCGGAATCACCTGTTGCGCATGCGCAACCACCTCTGAGACGTACCCGAACCACATGCCGTGCAGGCTGGAACCACCTACCGGACAGACCGGAATCACCTTTCGGGCATGCCGGAACCACCTGTCAGATGTGCCAGAAACACGTGCCGGAGACGCCGGAAGCACCTGCCAAGCACTTTGGAACCACCTGCTCAACTCGCCTGAACCACCTGCCGGACATGCCAAAATCACCTGCCGACTATGCCAGAACCACTTGGCGAACACTCCGGAATCACTTGCCGGGCATGCAGGAACCACCTCTCAGACATGCCAGAACCCCGTGCCAATGACCCCGGAAGCACCAGCCGAGCACGCCGGAACCACCTGCTCGACTCGCCAGAACCACCTGCCGGACATGCAAAAATCACCTGCCGGCTACGCCACAACCAGTTGGTGAACACTTTGGAATCACCTGCCAGGCTTGCTGGAACCACCTGCCAGTCATGCCAAAATCACCTGCCAACTACGCCAAAACCACTTGGCGGACACTGCGGAAACACCTGTCGGGCTGGCTGGAACCACATCTCAGACGTGCCAGAAACGTGTTCATGAGATGCTGGAACCACACCCCAAACAGACGGATACCACCTGCCAGAACCGCCTGAAACACCTGCTGAGCACGCCGGAACCACCTGCTCGACTCACCGGTACCACCTCCCTGACACGCCAAAATCACCTGCTGGGTATGCCAGAACCACTTCACGGACACTCCGGAATCATCTGCCGGACATGCCGGAACCAGCTCTCAGACACACCAGAACCAAGTGCCGGAGACGCCGGAAGCACCTGCCGAGCGGGCCGGAGCCACCTGCTCGACTCGCCAGAAACACCTGCCGGACAAGCCAAAATCACCTGCCGGGTACGCTAGAACCACCTGGCGGACACTACGGAATCTCCTGCCGCGCATGCCGCAACCACCTCTCAGACGTGCTGGAGGCACGTGCCAGACACGCCGGAAACACCTACCGGACAGACCGGAACCACCTGCCAAGAACGCCGGAGCCACCTGTTCGACTCGCTGGAACCACCTGCCGGACAGGCCAATATCAACTGCTGGCTATGCCAGAACCACCTGGGGGACAGTCCGGGATCACCTGCCAGCCATGGCGGAACCACCTCTCAGACGTACCAGAACAACCTGCCGGAGAAGCTCGAAACACGTCCTGGACCGACTGGAACCACGTGACGGCCATGCCTGAACCACCTGCCGAGCACGGCGGAACCACCTGCCGGACACGCCAAAATCACCTGCCGGCTACGCCACAACCAGTTGGGGAACACTTCGGAATCACCTGCCGGGCTTGCTGGAACCACCTGCCGGTCATGCCAAAATCACCTGCCAACTACGCCAGTACCAGTTGACGGACACTGTGGAAACACCTGTCGGGCCGGCCGGAACCACATCTCAGACGTGCCAGAACCATGTGCATGAGATGCTGGAACCACACCCCGAACAGACGGAAAACACCTGCCAGACCCGTCTGAACAACCTGCCGAGCACGCCGGAGCCACCTGCTCGACTCGCCGGAACCACCTACCTGACATGCCCAAATCACCAGCCGGGTATGCCAGAACCACTTGGCGGACACTCCGGAATCATCTGCCGGACATGCCGGAACCAGCTCTCAGACACACCAGAACCACGTGCCGGAGACGCCGGAAGCACCTGCCGAGCATGCCGGAGCCACCTGCTCGACTCGCCAGAAACACCTGCCGGACACGCCAAAATCACCTGCGTGTTATGCCAGAACCACTTGGAGGACTCTCCGGGATGACCTGCCGGGCATGCCGGAACCACCTCTCAGACGTGCCAGAACCATGTGGCGGACAGTCCCGAATCACCTGTTGGGCATGCGCAACCACCTCTGAGACGTAGCAGAACCACATGCCGTGCAGGCTGGAACCACCTACCGGACAGACGGGAATCACCTTTCGGGCATGCCGGAACCACCTGTCAGATGTGCCAGAAACACGTGCCAGAGACGCCGGAAGCACCTGCCAATCACGTTGGAACCACCTGCTCAACTCGCCTGAACAGCCTGCCGGACATGCCAAAATCACCTGCCGACTATGCCAGAACCACTTGGCGAACACTCCGGAATCACTTGCCGGGCATGCAGGAACCACCTCTCAGACATGCCAGAACCCCGTGCCAATGACCCCGGAAGCACCAGACGAGCACGCCGGAACCACCTGCTCGACTCGCCAGAACCACCTGCCGATCACGCAAAAATCACCTGCCGGCTACGCCACAACCAGTTGGTGAACACTTTGGAATCACCTGCCGGGCTTTCTGGAACCACCTGCCGGTCATGCCAAAATCACCTGCCAACTACGCCAGAACCGCTTGGCGGACACTGCGGAAACACCTGTCGGGCCGGCTGGAACCACATCTCAGACGTGCCAGAAACGTGTTCATGAGATGCTGGAACCACACCCCGAACAGACGGATACCACCTGCCAGAACCGCCTGAACCACCTGCCGAGCACGCCGGAGTCACCTGCTCGACTCGCCTGAACCACCTACCTGACATGCCCAAATCACCAGCCGGGTATGCCAGAACCACTTGGCGGACACTCCGGAATCATCTGCCGGACATGCCGGAATCAGCTCTCAGACACACCAGAACCACGTGCCGGAGATGCCGGAAGCACCTGCCGAGCATGCCGGAGCCACCTGCTCGACTCGCCAGAAACACCTGCCGGACACGCCAAAATCACCTCCCGGGTACGCCAGAACCACCTGGCGGAAACTCCGAAACCACCTGTCGCGCATGCCGGAACCACCTCTCAGAAGTGCCGGAAGCACGTGCCGGACACGCCGGAATCTCCTACCGGACAGACCGGAACCACCTGCCGAGCACGCCGGAGCCACCTGTTCGACTCGCTGGAACCACCTGCCGGACAGGCCAATATCAACTGCTGGCTATGCCAGAACCACCTGGGGGACAGTCCGGGATCACCTGCCAGCCATGGCGGAACCACCTCTCAGACGTACCAGAACCACCTGCCGGAGAAGCTGGAAACACGTCCTGGACAGACTGGAACCACGTGACGGCCATGCCTGAACCACCTGCCGAGCACGGCGGAACCACCTGCCGGACACGCCAAAATCACCTGAGGGCTACGCCAGAACCACTTGGACGACTCTCCGAAATGACCTGCCGGGCATGTTGGAACCACCTCTCAGACGTGCCAGAAGCACGTGGCGGACAGTCCGGAATCACCTGTTGGGCATACGCAACCACCTCTGACACGTACCAGAACCACATGCAGTGCACGCCGGAACCACCTACCGGACAGACTGGGATCAACTTTTGGGCATGCCGGAACCACCAGTCAGATGTGCCAGAAACACGTGCCGGAGACGCCGGAAGCACCTGCCGAGCACGTCGCAACCACATGCTCAACTCGCCTGAACCACCTGCCGGACACGCAAAAATCACCTGCCCGCTACACCAGCACCACTTCGGGGAAAAGCCGGAATCACGTGAGGGGCATCCCGGCACAGCCTCTCAGACTGAACCTCGTGCCGGACACCACAGAACCACCTGCCGGACAGACCGGAACCACCTGCCGGACACGCCGGATCCACCGGCTCGACCCGCCGGAACGACCGCTGGACATGCAAAATCACCTGCCGGCTACGCCGGAAACACTTGGCGAACACTCCGGAATCACCTGCCGGGAATGCCGGAACCACCTCTCAGATATGCCAGAACCACGTGCCAATGACCCCGGAAGCACCTGCCGAGCACGCCGGAACCACCTGCTCGACTCGCCAGAACCACCTGCCGGACACGCAAAAATCACCTGCCGGCTACGCCACAACCAGTTGGGGAACACTTCGGAATCACCTGCCGGGCTTGCTGGAACCACCTGCCGGTCATGCCAAAATCACCTGCCAACTACGCCAGTACCACTTGGCGGACACTGTGGAAACACCTGTCGGGCCGGCCGGAACCACATCTCAGACGTGCCAGAAACGTGTTCATGAGATGCTGGAACCACACCCCGAACAGACGGATACCACCTGCCAGAACCGCCTGAACCACTTGCTGAGCACGCCGGAACCACCTGCTCGACTCACCGGTACCACCTCCCTGACACGCCAAAATCACATGCTGGGTATGCCAGAACCACTTGGCGGACACTCCGGAATCATCTGCCGGACATGCCGGAACCAGCTCTCAGACACACCAGAACCAAGTGCCGGAGACGCCGGAAGCACCTGCCGAGCATGCCGGAGCCACCTGCTCGACTCGCCAGAAACAGCTGCCGGACACGCCAAAATCACCTGCCGGGTATGCCAGAACCACCTGGCGGACACTACGGAATCACCTGCCGCGCATGCCGGAACCACCTCTCAGACGTGCCGGAAGCACGTGCCAGAAACGCCGGAAACACCTACCGGACAGACTGGAACCACCTGCCAAGAACGCCGGAGCCACCTGTTTGACTCGCTGGAACCACCTGCCGGACAGGCCAATATCAACTGCTGGCTATGCCAGAACCACCTGGGGGACAGTCCGGGATCACCTGCCAGCCATGGCGGAACCACCTCTCAGACGTACCAGAACCAACTGCCGGAGAAGCTGGAAACACGTCCTGGACAGACTGGAACCACGTGACGGCCATGCCTGAACCACCTGCCGAGCACGGCGGAACCACCTGCCGGACACGCCGAAATCACCTGCGGGCTACGCCAGAACCACTTGGACGACTCTCCGAAATGACCTGCCGGCATGTTGGAACCACCTCTCAGACGTACCAGAAGCACGTGGCGGACAGTCCTGAATCACCTGTTGGGCATATGCAACCACCTCTGACACGTAGCAGAACCAAGTGCCGTGCACGCCGGAACCACCTCCCGGACAGACCGGAATCAACTTTTGGGCATGCCGGAACCACCAGTCAGATGTGCCAGAAACACGTGCTGGAGACGCCGGAAGCACGTGCTCGACTCGCCAGAACCACCTGCCGGACACGCAAAAATCTCCTGCCGGGTACGCCACAACCAGTTGGGGAAAACTTCAGAATCACCTGCCGGGCTTGCTGGAACCACCTGCCGGTCATGCCAAAATCACCTGCCAACTACGCCAGTACCACTTGGCGGACACTGTGGAAACACCTGTCGGGCCGGCCGGAACCACATCTCAGACGTGCCAGAACCATGTGCATGAGATGCTGGAACCACACCCTGAACAGACGGAAAACACCTGCCAGACCCGTCTGAACAACCTGCCGAGCACGCCGGAGCCACCTGCTCGACTCGCCGGTACCACCTCCCTGACATGCCCAAATCACCAGCCGGGTATGCCAGAACCACTTGGCGGACACTCCGGAATCATCTGCCGGACATGCTGGAACCAGCTCTCAGACACACCAGAACCAAGTGCCGGAGACGCCGGAAGCACCTGCCGAGCATGCCGGAGCCACCTGCTCGACTCGCCAGAAACACCTGTCGGACACGCCAAAATCACCTGCCGGGTACGCCAGAACCACCTGGCGGACACTCCGAAATCACCTGTCGCACATGCCGGAGCCACCTCTCAGAAGTGCCGGAAGCACGTGCCGGACACGCCGGAGTCACCTACCGGACAGACCGGAACCACCTGCCGAGCACGCCGGAGCCACCTGTTCGACTCGCTGGAACCACCTGCCGGACAGGCCAATATCAACTGCTGGCTATGCCAGAACCACCTGGGGGACGGTCCGGAATCACCTGCCAGCCATGGCGGAACCACCTCTCAGACGTACCAGAACCACCTGCCGGAGAAGCTGGAAACACGTCCTGGACAGTCTGGAACCACCTGCTGGCCAAGCCTGAACCACCTGCCAAGCACAACGGAACAACCTGCCAGACACGCCAAAATCACCTGCGTGTTATGCCAGAACCACTTGGAGGACTCTCTGGGATGACCTGCCGGGCATGCCGGAACCACCTCTCAGACGTGCCAGAACCATGTGGCGGACAGTCCGGAATCACCTGTTGGGCATGCGCAACCACCTCTGAGACGTACCAGAACCACATGCCGTGCAGGCTGGAACCACCTACCGGACAGACCGGAATCACCTTTCGGGCATGCCGGAACCACCTGTCAGATGTGCCAGAAGCACGTGCCGGAGACGCCGGAAGCACCTGCCAAGCACGTTGGAACCACCTGTTGGACATGCCAAAATCACCTGCCGACTATGCCAGAACCACTTGGCGAACACTCCGGAATCACTTGCCGGGCATGCAGGAACCACCTCTCAGACATGCCAGAAACCCGTGCCAATGACCCCGGAAGCACCAGCCGAGCACGCCGGAACCACCAGCTCGACTCGACAGAACCACCTGCCGATCACGCAAAAATCACCTGCCGGCTACGCCACAACCAGTTGGTGAACACTTTGGAATCACCTGCCAGGCTTGCTGGAACCACCTGCCAGTCATGCCAAAATCACCTGCCAACTACGCCAGAACCGCTTGGCGGACACTGCGGAAACACCTGTTGGGCCGGCTGGAACCACATCTCAGACGTGCCAGAAACGTGTTCATGAGATGCTGGAACCACACCCCGAACAGACGGATACCACCTGCCAGAACCGCCTGAACCACCTGCTGAGCACGCCGGAACCACCTGCTCGACTCACCGGTACCACCTCCCTGACACGCCAAAATCACCTGCTGGGTATGCCAGAACCACTTGGCGGACACTCCGGAATCATCTGCCGGACATGCCGGAACCAGCTCTCAGACACACCAGAACCAAGTGCCGGAGACGCCGGAAGCACGTGCCGAGCATGCCGGAGCCACCTGCTCGACTCGCCAGAAACAGCTGCCGGACACGCCAAAATCACCTGCCGGGTATGCCAGAACCACCTGGCGGACACTCCGGAATCACCTGCCGCGCATGCCGGAACCACCTCTCAGACGTGCCGGAAGCACGTGCCGGACACGCCGGAAACACCTACCGGACAGACCGGAACCACCTGCCAAGAACGCCGGAGCCACCTGTTCGACTCGCTGGAACCACCTGCCGGACAGGCCAATATCAACTGCTGGCTATGCCAGAACCACCTGGGGGACAGTCCGGGATCACCTGCCAGCCATGGCGGAACCACCTCTCACACATACCAGAACCACCTGCCGGAGAAGCTGGAAACACGTCCTGGACAGACTGGAACCACGTGACGGCCATGCCTGAACCACCTGCCGAGCACGGCGGAACCACCTGCCGGACACGCCAAAATCACCTGAGGGCTACGCCAGAACCACTTGGACGACTCTCCGAAATGACCTGCCGGGCATGTTGGAACCACCTCTCAGACGTGCCAGAAGCACGTGGCGGACAGTCCGGAATCACCTGTTGGGCATACGCAACCACCTCTGACACGTACCAGAACCACATGCAGTGCACGCCGGAACCACCTACCGGACAGACTGGGATCAACTTTTGGGCATGCCGGAACCACCAGTCAGATGTGCCAGAAACACGTGCCGGAGACGCCGGAAGCACCTGCCGAGCACGTCGCAACCACATGCTCAACTCGCCTGAACCACCTGCCGGACACGCAAAAATCACCTGCCCGCTACACCAGCACCACTTCGGGGAAAAGCCGGAATCATGTGAGGGGCATCCCGGCACAGCCTCTCAGACTGAACCTCGTGCCGGACACCACAGAACCACCTGCCGGACAGACCGGAACCACCTGCCGGACACGCCGGATCCACCGGCTCGACCCGCCGGAACGACCGCTGGACATGCAAAATCACCTGCCGGCTACGCCGGAAACACTTGGCGAACACTCCGGAATCACCTGCCGGGAATGCCGGAACCACCTCTCAGATATGCCAGAACCACGTGCCAATGACCCCGGAAGCACCTGCCGAGCACGCCGGAACCACCTGCTCGACTCGCCAGAACCACCTGCCGGACACGCAAAAATCACCTGCCGGCTACGCCACAACCAGTTGGGGAACACTTCGGAATCACCTGCCGGGCTTGCTGGAACCACCTGCCGGTCATGCCAAAATCACCTGCCAACTACGCCAGTACCACTTGGCGGACACTGTGGAAACACCTGTCGGGCCGGCCGGAACCACATCTCAGACGTGCCAGAAACGTGTTCATGAGATGCTGGAACCACACCCCGAACAGACGGATACCACCTGCCAGAACCGCCTGAACCACCTGCTGAGCACGCCGGAACCACCTGCTCGACTCACCGGTACCACCTCCCTGACACGCCAAAATCACATGCTGGGTATGCCAGAACCACTTGGCGGACACTCCGGAATCATCTGCCGGACATGCCGGAACCAGCTCTCAGACACACCAGAACCAAGTGCCGGAGACGCCGGAAGCACCTGCCGAGCATGCCGGAGCCACCTGCTCGACTCGCCAGAAACAGCTGCCGGACACGCCAAAATCACCTGCCGGGTATGCCAGAACCACCTGGCGGACACTACGGAATCACCTGCCGCGCATGCCGGAACCACCTCTCAGACGTGCCGGAAGCACGTGCCAGAAATGCCGGAAACACCTACCGGACAGACCGGAACCACCTGCCAAGAACGCCGGAGCCACCTGTTTGACTCGCTGGAACCACCTGCCGGACAGGCCAATATCAACTGCTGGCTATGCCAGAACCACCTGGCCGACAGTCCGGGATCACCTGCCAGCCATGGCGGAACCACCTCTCAGACGTACCAGAACCAACTGCCGGAGAAGCTGGAAACACGTCCTGGACAGACTGGAACCACGTGACGGCCATGCCTGAACCACCTGCCGAGCACGGCGGAACCACCTGCCGGACACGCCGAAATCACCTGCGGGCTACGCCAGAACCACTTGGACGACTCTCCGAAATGACCTGCCGGCATGTTGGAACCACCTCTCAGACGTACCAGAAGCACGTGGCGGACAGTCCTGAATCACCTGTTGGGCATATGCAACCACCTCTGACACGTAGCAGAACCAAGTGCCGTGCACGCCGGAACCACCTCCCGGACAGACCGGAATCAACTTTTGGGCATGCCGGAACCACCAGTCAGATGTGCCAGAAACACGTGCTGGAGACGCCGGAAGCACGTGCTCGACTCGCCAGAACCACCTGCCGGACACGCAAAAATCTCCTGCCGGGTACGCCACAACCAGTTGGGGAAAACTTCAGAATCACCTGCCGGGCTTGCTGGAACCACCTGCCGGTCATGCCAAAATCACCTGCCAACTACGCCAGTACCACTTGGCGGACACTGTGGAAACACCTGTCGGGCCGGCCGGAACCACATCTCAGACGTGCCAGAACCATGTGCATGAGATGCTGGAACCACACCCTGAACAGACGGAAAACACCTGCCAGACCCGTCTGAACAACCTGCCGAGCACGCCGGAGCCACCTGCTCGACTCGCCGGTACCACCTCCCTGACATGCCCAAATCACCAGCCGGGTATGCCAGAACCACTTGGCGGACACTCCGGAATCATCTGCCGGACATGCTGGAACCAGCTCTCAGACACACCAGAACCAAGTGCCGGAGACGCCGGAAGCACCTGCCGAGCATGCCGGAGCCACCTGCTCGACTCGCCAGAAACACCTGTCGGACACGCCAAAATCACCTGCCGGGTACGCCAGAACCACCTGGCGGACACTCCGAAATCACCTGTCGCACATGCCGGAGCCACCTCTCAGAAGTGCCGGAAGCACGTGCCGGACACGCCGGAGTCACCTACCGGACAGACCGGAACCACCTGCCGAGCACGCCGGAGCCACCTGTTCGACTCGCTGGAACCACCTGCCGGACAGGCCAATATCAACTGCTGGCTATGCCAGAACCACCTGGGGGACGGTCCGGAATCACCTGCCAGCCATGGCGGAACCACCTCTCAGACGTACCAGAACCACCTGCCGGAGAAGCTGGAAACACGTCCTGGACAGTCTGGAACCACCTGCTGGCCAAGCCTGAACCACCTGCCAAGCACAACGGAACAACCTGCCAGACACGCCAAAATCACCTGCGTGTTATGCCAGAACCACTTGGAGGACTCTCTGGGATGACCTGCCGGGCATGCCGGAACCACCTCTCAGACGTGCCAGAACCATGTGGCGGACAGTCCGGAATCACCTGTTGGGCATGCGCAACCACCTCTGAGACGTACCAGAACCACATGCCGTGCAGGCTGGAACCACCTACCGGACAGACCGGAATCACCTTTCGGGCATGCCGGAACCACCTGTCAGATGTGCCAGAAGCACGTGCCGGAGACGCCGGAAGCACCTGCCAAGCACGTTGGAACCACCTGTTGGACATGCCAAAATCACCTGCCGACTATGCCAGAACCACTTGGCGAACACTCCGGAATCACTTGCCGGGCATGCAGGAACCACCTCTCAGACATGCCAGAAACCCGTGCCAATGACCCCGGAAGCACCAGCCGAGCACACCGGAACCACCTGCTCGACTCGCCAGAACCACCTGCCGATCACGCAAAAATCACCTGCCGGCTACGCCACAACCAGTTGGTGAACACTTTGGAATCACCTGCCAGGCTTGCTGGAACCACCTGCCAGTCAGGCCAAAATCACCTGCCAACTACGCCAGAACCGCTTGGCGGACACTGCGGAAACACCTGTCGGGCTGGCAGGAACCACATCTCAGACGTGCCAGAAACGTGTTCATGAGATCCTGGAACCACACCCCGAACAGACGGATACCACCTGCCAGAACCGCCTGAACCACCTGCCGAGCACGCCGGAACCACCTGCTCGACTCACCGGTACCACCTCGCTGACACGCCAAAATCACCTGCTGGGTATGCCAGAACCACTTGGCGGACACTCCGGAATCATCTGCCGGACATGCCGGAACCAGCTCTCAGACACACCAGAACCAAGTGCCGGAGACGCCGGAAGCACCTGCCGAGCATGCCGGAGCCACCTGCTCGACTCGCCGGAAACACCTGCCGGACACGCCAAAATCACCTGCCGGGTATGCCAGAACCACCTGGCGGACACTACGGAATCACCTGCCGCGCATGCCGGAAGCACGTGCCAGACACGCCGCAAACACCTACCGGACAGAGCGGAACCACCTGCCAAGAACGCCGGAGCCACCTGTTCGACTCGCTGGAACCACCTGCCGGACAGGCCAATATCAACTGCTGGCTATGCCAGAACCACCTGGGGGACAGTCCGGGATCACCTGCCAGCCATGGCGGAACCACCTCTCAGACGTACCAGAACCACCTGCCGGAGAAGCTGGAAACACGTCCTGGACAGACTGGAACCACGTGACGTCCATGCCTGAACCACCTGCCGAGCACGGCGGAACCACCTGCCGGACACGCCAAAATCACCTGCGGGCTACGCCAGAACCACTTGGACGACTCTCCGAAATGACCTGCCGGGCATGTTGGAACAACCTCTCAGACGTGCCAGAAGCACGTGGCAGACAGTCCGGAATCTCCTGTTGGGCATACGCAACCACCTCTGACACGTACCAGAACCACGTGCCGTGCACGCTGGAAACACCTACCGGACAGACCGGAATCAACTTTTGGGCATGCCGGAACCACCAGTCAGATGTGCCAGAAACACGTGCCGGAGACGCCGGAAGCACCTGCCGAGCACGTCGCAACCACCTGCTCAACTCGCCTGAACCACCTGCCGGACACGCCAAAATCACCTGCCCGCTACACCAGCACCACTTCGGGGACAAGCCGGAATAACGTGAGGGGCATGCCGGCACAGCCTCTCAGACTGAACCTCGTGCCGGACACCACAGAACCACCTGCCGGACAGACCGGTACCACCTGCCGTACCCGCCGGAACGACCGCTGGACATGCAAACTCACCTGCCGGCTACGCCGGAAACACTTGGGGAACACTCCGGAATCACCTGCCGGGCATGCCGGAACCACCTCTCAGATACGCCAGAACCACGTGCCAATGACCCCGGAAGCACATGCCGAGCACGCCGGAACCACCTGCTCGACTCGCCAGAACCACCTGCCGGACACGCAAAAATCACCTGCCGGCTACGCCACAACCAGTTGGGGAACACTTTGGAATCACCTGCCGGGCTTGCTGGAACCACCTGCCGGTCATGCCAAAATCACCTGCCAACTACGCCAGGACCACTTGGCGGACACTGTGGAAACACCTGTCGGGCCGGCCGGAACCACATCTCAGACGTGCCAGAACCATGTGCATGAGATGCTGGAACCACACCCCGAAAAGACGGGAAACACCTGCCAGACCCGTCTGAACAACCTGCCGAGCACGCCGGAGCCACCTGCTCGACTCGCCGGAACCACCTACCTGACATGCCCAAATCACCAGCCGGGTATGCCAGAACCACTTGGCGGACACTCCGGAATCATCTGCCGGACATGCCGGAACCAGCTCTCAGACACACCAGAACCACGTGCCGGAGACACCGGAAGCACCTGCCGAGCATGCCGGAGCCACCTGCTCGACTCGCCAGAAACACCTGCCCGACACGCCAAAATCACCTGCCGGGTACGCCAGAACCACCTGGCGGACACTCCGAAATCACCTGTCGCGCATGCCGGAACCACCTCTCAGACGTGCCGGAAGCACGTGCCGGACACGCCGGAATCACCTACCGGACCGACCGGAACCACCTGCCGAGCACGCCGGAGCCACCTGTTCGACTCGCTGGAACCACCTGCCGGACAGGCCAATATCAACTGCTGGCTATGCCAGAACCACCTGGGGGACGGTCCGGAATCACCTGCCAGCCATGGCGGAACCACCTCTCAGACGTACCAGAACCACCTGCCGGAGAAGCTGGAAACACGTCCTGGACAGTCTGGAACCACCTGCCGGCCAAGCCTGAACCACCTGCCAAGCACAACGGAACAACCTGCCAGACACGCCAAAATCACCTGCGTGTTATGCCAGAACCACTTGGAGGACTCTCTGGGATGACCTGCCGGGCATGCCGGAACCACCTCTCAGACGTGCCAGAACCATGTGGCGGACAGTCCGGAATCACCTGTTGGGCATGCGCAACCACCTCTGAGACGTACCAGAACCACATGCCGTGCAGGCTGGAACCACCTACCGGACAGACCGGAATCACCTTTCGGGCATGCCGGAACCACCTGTCAGATGTGCCAGAAACACGTGCCGGAGACGCCGGAAGCACCTGCCAAGCACGTTGGAACCACCTGCTCAACTCGCCTGAACCACCTGCCGGACATGCCAAAATCACCTGCCGACTATGCCAGAACCACTTGGCGAACACTCCGGAATAACTTGCCGGGCATGCAGGAACCACCTCTCAGACATGCCAGAACCCCGTGCCAATGACCCCGGAAGCACCAGCCGAGCACACCGGAACCACCTGCTCGACTCGCCAGAACCACCTGCCGATCACGCAAAAATCACCTGCCGGCTACGCCACAACCAGTTGGTGAACACTTTGGAATCACCTGCCAGGCTTGCTGGAACCACCTGCCAGTCAGGCCAAAATCACCTGCCAACTACGCCAGAACCGCTTGGCGGACACTGCGGAAACACCTGTCGGGCCGGCAGGAACCACATCTCAGACGTGCCAGAAACGTGTTCATGAGATCCTGGAACCACACCCCGAACAGACGGATACCACCTGCCAGAACCGCCTGAACCACCTGCCGAGCACACCGGAACCACCTGCTCGACTCACCGGTACCACCTCGCTGACACGCCAAAATCACCTGCTGGGTATGCCAGAACCACTTGGCGGACACTCCGGAATCATCTGCCGGACATGCCGGAACCAGCTCTCAGACACACCAGAACCAAGTGCCGGAGACGCCGGAAGCACCTGCCGAGCATGCCGGAGCCACCTGCTCGACTCGCCGGAAACACCTGCCGGACACGCCAAAATCACCTGCCGGGTATGCCAGAACCACCTGGCGGACACTACGGAATCACCTGCCGCGCATGCCGGAAGCACGTGCCAGACACGCCGCAAACACCTACCGGACAGAGCGGAACCACCTGCCAAGAACGCCGGAGCCACCTGTTCGACTCGCTGGAACCACCTGCCGGACAGGCCAATATCAACTGCTGGCTATGCCAGAACCACCTGGGGGACAGTCCGGGATCACCTGCCAGCCATGGCGGAACCACCTCTCAGACGTACCAGAACCACCTGCCGGAGAAGCTGGAAACACGTCCTGGACAGACTGGAACCACGTGACGTCCATGCCTGAACCACCTGCCGAGCACGGCGGAACCACCTGCCGGACACGCCAAAATCACCTGCGGGCTACGCCAGAACCACTTGGACGACTCTCCGAAATGACCTGCCGGGCATGTTGGAACAACCTCTCAGACGTGCCAGAAGCACGTGGCAGACAGTCCGGAATCTCCTGTTGGGCATACGCAACCACCTCTGACACGTACCAGAACCACGTGCCGTGCACGCTGGAAACACCTACCGGACAGACCGGAATCAACTTTTGGGCATGCCGGAACCACCAGTCAGATGTGCCAGAAACACGTGCCGGAGACGCCGGAAGCACCTGCCGAGCACGTCGCAACCACCTGCTCAACTCGCCTGAACCACCTGCCGGACACGCCAAAATCACCTGCCCGCTACACCAGCACCACTTCGGGGACAAGCCGGAATCACGTGAGGGGCATGCCGGCACAGCCTCTCAGACTGAACCTCGTGCCGGACACCACAGAACCACCTGCCGGACAGACCGGTACCACCTGCCGGACCCGCCGGAACGACCGCTGGACATGCAAACTCACCTGCCGGCTACGCCGGAAACACTTGGGGAACACTCCGGAATCACCTGCCGGGCATGCCGGAACCACCTCTCAGATACGCCAGAACCACGTGCCAATGACCCCGGAAGCACCTGCCGAGCACGCCGGAACCACCTGCTCGACTCGCCAGAACCACCTGCCGGACACGCAAAAATCACCTGCCGGCTACGCCACAACCAGTTGGGGAACACTTTGGAATCACCTGCCGGGCTTGCTGGAACCACCTGCCGGTCATGCCAAAATCACCTGCCAACTACGCCAGGACCACTTGGCGGACACTGTGGAAACACCTGTCGGGCCGGCCGGAACCACATCTCAGACGTGCCAGAACCATGTGCATGAGATGCTGGAACCACACCCCGAAAAGACGGGAAACACCTGCCAGACCCGTCTGAACAACCTGCCGAGCACGCCGGAGCCACCTGCTCGACTCGCCGGAACCACCTACCTGACATGCCCAAATCACCAGCCGGGTATGCCAGAACCACTTGGCGGACACTCCGGAATCATCTGCCGGACATGCCGGAACCAGCTCTCAGACACACCAGAACCACGTGCCGGAGACACCGGAAGCACCTGCCGAGCATGCCGGAGCCACCTGCTCGACTCGCCAGAAACACCTGCCCGACACGCCAAAATCACCTGCCGGGTACGCCAGAACCACCTGGCGGACACTCCGAAATCACCTGTCGCGCATGCCGGAACCACCTCTCAGACGTGCCGGAAGCACGTGCCGGACACGCCGGAATCACCTACCGGACCGACCGGAACCACCTGCCGAGCACGCCGGAGCCACCTGTTCGACTCGCTGGAACCACCTGCCGGACAGGCCAATATCAACTGCTGGCTATGCCAGAACCACCTGGGGGACGGTCCGGAATCACCTGCCAGCCATGGCGGAACCACCTCTCAGACGTACCAGAACCACCTGCCGGAGAAGCTGGAAACACGTCCTGGACAGTCTGGAACCACCTGCCGGCCAAGCCTGAACCACCTGCCAAGCACAACGGAACAACCTGCCAGACACGCCAAAATCACCTGCGTGTTATGCCAGAACCACTTGGAGGACTCTCTGGGATGACCTGCCGGGCATGCCGGAACCACCTCTCAGACGTGCCAGAACCATGTGGCGGACAGTCCGGAATCACCTGTTGGGCATGCGCAACCACCTCTGAGACGTACCAGAACCACATGCCGTGCAGGCTGGAACCACCTACCGGACAGACCGGAATCACCTTTCGGGCATGCCGGAACCACCTGTCAGATGTGCCAGAAACACGTGCCGGAGACGCCGGAAGCACCTGCCAAGCACGTTGGAACCACCTGCTCAACTCGCCTGAACCACCTGTCGGACATGCCAAAATCACCTGCCGACTATGCCAGAACCACTTGGCGAACACTCCGGAATCAATTGCCGGGCATGCAGGAACCACCTCTCAGACATGCCAGAACCCCGTGCCAATGACCCCGGAAGCACCAGCCGAGCACGCCGGAACCACCTGCTCGACTCGCCAGAACCACCTGCCGATCATGCAAAAATCACCTGCCGGCTACGCCACAACCAGTTCGTGAACACTTTGGAATCACCTGCCAGGCTTGCTGGAACCACCTGCCAGTCAGGCCAAAATCACCTGCCAACTACGCCAGAACCGCTTGGCGGACACTGCGGAAACAACTGTCGGGCCGGCTGGAACCACATCTCAGACGTGCCAGAAATGTGTTCATGAGATGCTGGAACCACACCCCGAACAGACGGATACCACCTACCAGAACCGCCTGAACCAACTGCCGAGCACGCCGGAAGCACCTGCTCGACTCACCGGTACCACCTCGCTGACACGCCAAAATCACCTGCTGGGTATGCCAGAACCACTTGGCGGACACTCCGGAATCATCTGCCGGACATGCCGGAACCAGCTCTCAGACACACCAGAACCAAGTGCCGGAGACGCCGGAAGCACCTGCCGAGCATGCCGGAGCCAGTTGCTCGACTCCCAGAAACACCTGCCGGACACGCCAAAATCACCTGCCGGGTATGCCAGAACCACCTGGCGGACACTACGGAATCACCTGCCGCGCATGCCGGAAGCACGTGCCAGACACGCCGCAAACACCTACCGGACAGACCGGAACCACCTGCTAAGAACGCCGGAGCCACCTGTTCGACTCGCTGGAACCACCTGCCGGACAGGCCAATATCAAATGCTGGCTATGCCAGAACCACCTGGGGGACAGTCCGGGATCACCTGCCAGCCATGGCGGAACCACCTCTCAGACGTACCCGAACCACCTGCCGGAGAAGCTGGAAACACGTCCTGGACAGACTGGAACCACGTGACGGCCATGCCTGAACCACCTGCCGAGCACGGCGGAACCACCTGCCGGACACGCCAAAATCACCTGCGGGCTACGCCAGAACCACTTGGACGACTCTCCGAAATGACCTGCCGGGCATGTTGGAACCACCTCTCAGACGTGCCAGAAGCACGTGGTGGACAGTCCGGAATCACCTGTTGGGCATACGCAACCACCTCTGAGACGTACCAGAACCACGTGCCGTCCACGCCGGAACCACCTACCGGACAGACCGGAACCACCTGCCGGACACGCCGGAACCACCGGCTTGACCCGCCGGAACGACCGCTGGACATGCAAACTCACCTGCCGGCTACGCCGGAAACACTTGGGGAACACTCCGGAATCACCTGCCGGGCATGCCGGAACCACCTCTCAGATACGCCAGAACCACGTGCCAATGACCCCGGAAACACCTGCCGAGCACGCCGGAACCACCTGCTCGACTCGCCAGAACCACCTGCCGGACACGCAAAAATCACCTGCCGGCTACGCCACAACCAGTTGGGGAACACTTTGGAATCACCTGCCGGGCTTGCTGGAACCACCTGCCGGTCATGCCAAAATCACCTGCCAACTACGCCAGGACCACTTGGCGGACACTGTGGAAACACCTGTCGGGCCGGCCGGAACCACATCTCAGACGTGCCAGAACCATGTGCATGAGATGCTGGAACCACACCCCGAACAGACGGAAAACACCTGCCAGACCCGTCTGAACAACCTGCCGAGCACGCCGGAGCCACCTGCTCGACTCGCCGGAACCACCTACCTGACATGCCCAAATCACCAGCCGGGTATGCCAGAACCACTTGGCGGACACTCCGGAATCATCTGCTGGACATGCCGGAACCAGCTCTCAGACACACCAGAACCACGTGCCGGAGACGCCGGAAGCACCTGCCGAGCATGCCGGAGCCACCTGCTCGACTCGCCAGAAACACCTGCCGGACACGCCAAAATCACCTGCCGGGTACGCCAGAACCACCTGGCGGACACTCTGGAATCACCTGCCGCTCATGCCGGAACCACCTCTCAGACGTGCCGGTAGCACGTGCCAGACACGCCAGAAACACCTACCGGACAGACCGGAACCACCTGCCAAGAACGCCGGAGCCACCTGTTCAACTCGCTGGAACCACCTGCCGGACAGGCCAATATCAACTTCTGGCTATGCCAGAACCACCTGGGGGACAGTCCGGGATCACCTGCCAGCCATGGCAGAACCACCTCTCAGACGTACCAGAACCACCTGCCGGAGAAGCTGGAAACACGTCCTGGACAGACTGGAACCACGTGACGGCCATGCCTGAACCACCTGCCGAGAATGGCGGAACCACCTGCCGGACACGCTAAAATCACCTGCGGGCTACGCCAGAACCACTTGGACGACTCTCCGAAATGACCTGCCGGGCATGTTGGAACCACCTCTCAGACGTGCCACAAGCACGTGGCAGACAGTCCGGAATCACCTGTTGGGCATACGCAACCACCTCTGACACGTACCAGAACCACGTGACGTGCACGCCGGAACCACCTACCGGACAGACCGGAATCAACTTTTGGGCATGCCGGAACCACCAGTCAGATGTGCCAGAAACACGTGCCGGAGACGTCGGAAGCACCTGCCGAGCACGTCTCAACCACCTGCTCAACTCGCCTGAACCACCTGCCGGACACGCCAAAATCACCTGCCCGCTACACCAGCACCACTTCGGGGACAAGCCGGAATCACGTGAGGGGCATGCCGGCACAGCCTCTCAGACTGAACCTCGTGCCGGACACCACAGAACCACCTGCCGGACAGACCGGAACCACCTGCCGGACACGCCGGAACCACCGGCTCGACCCGCCGGAACGACCGCTGGACATGCAAACTCACCTGCCGGCTACGCCGGAAACACTTGGCGAACACTCCGGAATCACCTGCCGGGCATGCCGGAACCACCTCTCAGATATGCCAGAACCACGTGCCAATGACCCCGGAAGCACCTGCCGAGCACGCCGGAACCACCTGCTCGACTCGCCAGAACCACCTGCCGGACACGCAAAAATCACCTGCCGGCTACGCCACAACCAGTTGGGGAACACTTCGGAATCACCTGCCGGGCTTGCTGGAACCACCTGCCGGTCATGCCAAAATCACCTGCCAACTACGCCAGTACCACTTGGCGGACACTGTGGAAACACCTGTCGGGCCGGCCGGAACCACATCTCAGACGTGCCAGAACCATGTGCATGAGATGCTGGAACCACACCCCGAACAGACGGAAAACACCTGCCAGACCCGTCTGAACAACCTGCCGAGCACGCCGGAGCCACCTGCTCGACTCGCCGGAACCACCTACCTGACATGCCCAAATCACCAGCCGGGTATGCCAGAACCACTTGGCGGACACTCCGGAATCATCTGCCGGACATGCCGGAACCAGCTCTCAGACACACCAGAACCACGTGCCGGAGACGCCGGAAGCACCTGCCGAGCATGCCGGAGCCACCTGCTCGACTCGCCAGAAACACCTGCCGGACACGCCAAAGTCACCTGCCTGGTACGCCAGAACCACCTGGCGGACACTCCGAAATCACCTGTCGCGCATGCCGGAACCACCTCTCAGACGTGCCGGAAGCACGTGCCGGACACGCCGGAATCACCTACCGGACAGACCGGAACCACCTGCCGAGCACGCCGGAGCCACCTGTTCGACTCGCTGGAACCACCTGCCGGACAGGCCAATATCAACTGCTGGCTATGCCAGAACCACCTGGGGGACGGTCCGGAATCACCTGCCAGCCATGGCGGAACCACCTCTCAGACGTACCAGAACCACCTGCCGGAGAAGATGGAAACACGTCCTGGACAGTCTGGAACCACCTGCCGGCCAAGCCTGAACCACCTGCCAAGCACAACGGAACAACCTGCCAGACACGCCAAAATCACCTGCGTGTTATGCCAGAACCACTTGGAGGACTCTCTGGGATGACCTGCCGGGCATGCCGGAACCACCTCTCAGACGTGCCAGAACCATGTGGCGGACAGTCCGGAATCACCTGTTGGGCATGCGCAACCACCTCTGAGACGTACCAGAACCACATGCCGTGCAGGCTGGAACCACCTACCGGACAGACCGGAATCACCTTTCGGGCATGCCGGAACCACCTCTCAGATGTGCCAGAAACACGTGCCGGAGACGCCGGAAGCACCTGCCAAGCACGTTGGAACCACCTGCTCAACTCGCCTGAACCACCTGCCGGACATGCCAAAATCACCTGCCGACTATGCCAGAACCACTTGGCGAACACTCCGGAATCACTTGCCGGGCATGCAGGAACCACCTCTCAGACATGCCAGAACCCCGTGCCAATGACCCCGGAAGCACCAGCCGAGCACGCCGGAACCACCTGCTTGACTCGCCAGAACCACCTGCCGATCACGCAAAAATCACCTGCCGGCTACGCCACAACCAGTTGGTGAACACTTTGGAATCACCTGCCAGGCTTGCTGGAACCACCTGCCAGTCAGGCCAAAATCACCTGCCAACTACGCCAGAACCGCTTGGCGGACACTGCGGAAACACCTGTCGGGCCGGCTGGAACCACATCTCAGACGTGCCAGAAACGTGTTCATGAGATCCTGGAACCACACCCTGAACAGACGGATACCACCTGCCAGAACCGCCTGAACCACCTGCCGAGCACACCGGAACCACCTGCTCGACTCACCGGTACCACCTCGCTGACACGCCAAAATCACCTGCTGGGTATGCCAGAACCACTTGGCGGACACTCCGGAATCATCTGCCGGACATGCCGGAACCAGCTCTCAGACACACCAGAACCACGTGCCGGAGACGCCGGAAGCACCTGCCGAGCATGCCGGAGCCACCTGCTCGACTCGCCGGAAACACCTGCCGGACACGCCAAAATCACCTGCCGGGTATGCCAGAACCACCTGGCGGAAACTACGGAATCACCTGCCGCGCATGCCGGAAGCACGTGCCAGACACGCCGGAAACACCTACCGGACAGAGCGGAACCACCTGCCAAGAACGCCGGAGCCACCTGTTCGACTCGCTGGAACCACCTGCCGGAGAGGCCAATATCAACTGCTGGCTATGCCAGAACCACCTGGGGGACAGTCCGGGATCACCTGCCAGCCATGGCGGAACCACCTCTCAGACGTACCCGAACCACCTGCCGGAGAAGCTGGAAACACGTCCTGGACAGACTGGAACCAAGTGACGGCCATGCCTGAACCACCTGCCGAGCACGGCGGAACCACCTGCCGGACACGCCAAAATCTCCTGCGGGCTACGCCAGAACCACTTGGACGACTCTCCGAAATGACCTGCCGGGCATGTTGGAACCATCTCTCAGACGTGCCAGAAGCACGTGGCGGACAGTCCGGAATCACCTGTTGGGCATACGCAACCACCTCTGAGACGTACCAGAACCACGTGCCGTCCACGCCGGAACCACCTACCGGACAGACTGGAACCACCTGCCGGACACGCCGGAACCACCGGCTTTACCCGCCGGAACGACCGCTGGACATGCAAACTCACCTGCCGGCTACGCCGGAAACACTTGGGGAACACTCCGGAATCACCTGCCGCGCATGCCGGAACCACCTCTCAGACGTGCCGGAAGCACGTGCCAGACACGCCAGAAACACCTACCGGACAGACCGGAACCACCTGCCAAGAACGCCGGAGCCACCTGTTCAACTCGCTGGAACCACCTGCCGGACAGGCCAATATCAACTTCTGGCTATGCCAGAACCACCTGGGGGACAGTCCGGGATCACCTGCCAGCCATGGCAGAACCACCTCTCAGACGTTCCAGAACCACCTGCCGGAGAAGCTGGAAACACGTCCTGGACAGACTGGAACCACGTGACGGCCATGCCTGAACCACCTGCCGAGAATGGCGGAACCACCTGCCTGACACGCTAAAATCACCTGCGGGCTACGCCAGAACCACTTGGACGACTCTCCGAAATGAACTGCCGGGCATGTTGGAACCACCTCTCAGACGTGCCACAAGCACGTGGCGGACAGTCCGGAATCACCTGTTGGGCATACGCAACCACCTCTGACACGTACCAGAACCACCTGACGTGCACGCCGGAACCACCTACCGGACAGACCGGAATCAACTTTTGGGCATGCCGGAACCACCAGTCAGATGTGCCAGAAACACGTGCCGGAGACGCCGGAAGCACCTGCCGAGCACGTCTCAACCACCTGCTCAACTCGCCTGAACCACCTGCCGGACACGCCAAAATCACCTGCCCGCTACACCAGCACCACTTCGGGGACAAGCCGGAATCACGTGAGGGGCATGCCGGCACAGCCTCTCAGACTGAACCTCGTGCCGGACACCACAGAACCACCTGCCGGACAGACCGGAACCACCTGCCGGACACGCCGGAACCACCGGCTCGACCCGCCGGAACGACCGCTGGACATGCAAACTCACCTGCCGGCTACGCCGGAAACACTTGGCGAACACTCCGGAATCACCTGCCGGGCATGCCGGAACCACCTCTCAGATATGCCAGAACCACGTGCCAATGACCCCGGAAGCACCTGCCGAGCACGCCGGAACCACCTGCTCGACTCGCCAGAACCACCTGCCGGACACGCAAAAATCACCTGCCGGCTACGCCACAACCAGTTGGGGAACACTTCGGAATCACCTGCCGGGCTTGCTGGAACCACCTGCCGGTCATGCCAAAATCACCTGCCAACTACGCCAGTACCACTTGGCGGACACTGTGGAAACACCTGTCGGGCCGGCCGGAACCACATCTCAGACGTGCCAGAACCATGTGCATGAGATGCTGGAACCACACCCCGAACAGACGGAAAACACCTGCCAGACCCGTCTGAACAACCTGCCGAGCACGCCGGAGCCACCTGCTCGACTCGCCGGAACCACCTACCTGACATGCCCAAATCACCAGCCGGGTATGCCAGAACCACTTGGCGGACACTCCGGAATCATCTGCCGGACATGCCGGAACCAGCTCTCAGACACACCAGAACCACGTGCCGGAGACGCCGGAAGCACCTGCCGAGCATGCCGGAGCCACCTGCTCGACTCGCCAGAAACACCTGCCGGACACGCCAAAGTCACCTGCCTGGTACGCCAGAACCACCTGGCGGACACTCCGAAATCACCTGTCGCGCATGCCGGAACCACCTCTCAGACGTGCCGGAAGCACGTGCCGGACACGCCGGAATCACCTACCGGACAGACCGGAACCACCTGCCGAGCACGCCGGAGCCACCTGTTCGACTCGCTGGAACCACCTGCCGGACAGGCCAATATCAACTGCTGGCTATGCCAGAACCACCTGGGGGACGGTCCGGAATCACCTGCCAGCCATGGCGGAACCACCTCTCAGACGTACCAGAACCACCTGCCGGAGAAGCTGGAAACACGTCCTGGACAGTCTGGAACCACCTGCCGGCCAAGCCTGAACCACCTGCCAAGCACAACGGAACAACCTGCCAGACACGCCAAAATCACCTGCGTGTTATGCCAGAACCACTTGGAGGACTCTCTGGGATGACCTGCCGGGCATGCCGGAACCACCTCTCAGACGTGCCAGAACCATGTGGCGGACAGTCCGGAATCACCTGTTGGGCATGCGCAACCACCTCTGAGACGTACCAGAACCACATGCCGTGCAGGCTGGAACCACCTACCGGACAGACCGGAATCACCTTTCGGGCATGCCGGAACCACCTGTCAGATGTGCCAGAAACACGTGCCGGAGACGCCGGAAGCACCTGCCAAGCACGTTGGAACCACCTGCTCAACTCGCCTGAACCACCTGCCGGACATGCCAAAATCACCTGCCGACTATGCCAGAACCACTTGGCGAACACTCCGGAATCACTTGCCGGGCATGCAGGAACCACCTCTCAGACATGCCAGAACCCCGTGCCAATGACCCCGGAAGCACCAGCCGAGCACGCCGGAACCACCTGCTCGACTCGCCAGAACCACCTGCCGATCACGCAAAAATCACCTGCCGGCTACGCCACAACCAGTTGGTGAACACTTTGGAATCACCTGCCAGGCTTGCTGGAACCACCTGCCAGTCAGGCCAAAATCACCTGCCAACTACGCCAGAACCGCTTGGCGGACACTGCGGAAACACCTGTCGGGCCGGCTGGAACCACATCTCAGACGTGCCAGAAACGTGTTCATGAGATCCTGGAACCACACCCCGAACAGACGGATACCACCTGCCAGAACCGCCTGAACCACCTGGCGAGCACACCGGAACCACCTGCTCGACTCACCGGTACCACCTCGCTGACACGCCAAAATCACCTGCTGGGTATGCCAGAACCACTTGGCGGACACTCCGGAATCATCTGCCCGACATGCCGGAACCAGCTCTCAGACACACCAGAACCAAGTGCCGGAGACGCCGGAAGCACCTGCCGAGCATGCCGGAGCCACCTGCTCGACTCGCCAGAAACACCTGCCGGACACGCCAAAATCACCTGCCGGGTATGCCAGAACCACCTGGCGGACACTACGGAATCACCTGCCGCGCATGCCGGAAGCACGTGCCAGACACGCCGGAAACACCTACCGGACAGAGCGGAACCACCTGCCAAGAACGCCGGAGCCACCTGTTCGACTCGCTGGAACCACCTGCCGGACAGGCCAATATCAACTGCTGGCTATGCCAGAACCACCTGGGGGACAGTCCGGGATCACCTGCCAGCCATGGCGGAACCACCTCTCAGACGTACCAGAACCACCTGCCGGAGAAGCTGGAAACACGTCCTGGACAGACTGGAACCACGTGACGTCCATGCCTGAACCACCTGCCGAGCACGGCGGAACCACCTGCCGGACACGCCAAAATCACCTGCGGGCTACGCCAGAACCACTTGGACGACTCTCCGAAATGACCTGCCGGGCATGTTGGAACAACCTCTCAGACGTGCCAGAAGCACGTGGTGGACAGTCCGGAATCACCTGTTGGGCATACGCAACCACCTCTGACACGTACCAGAACCACGTGCCGTGCACGCTGGAAACACCTACCGGACAGACCGGAATCAACTTTTGGGCATGCCGGAACCACCAGTCAGATGTGCCAGAAACACGTGCCGGAGACGCCGGAAGCACCTGCCGAGCACGTCGCAACCACCTGCTCAACTCGCCTGAACCACCTGCCGGACACGCCAAAATCACCTGCCCGCTACACCAGCACCACTTCGGGGACAAGCCGGAATCACGTGAGGGGCATGCCGGCACAGCCTCTCAGACTGAACCTCGTGCCAGACACCACAGAACCACCTGCCGGACAGACCGGAACCACCTGCCGGACACGCCGGATCCACCGGCTCGACCCGCCGGAACGACCGCTGGACATGCAAAATCACCTGCCGGCTACGCCGGAAACACTTGGCGAACACTCCGGAATCACCTGCCGGGAATGCCGGAACCACCTCTCAGATATGCCAGAACCACGTGCCAATGACCCCGGAAGCACCTGCCGAGCACGCCGGAACCACCTGCTCGACTCGCCAGAACCACCTGCCGGACACGCAAAAATCACCTGCCGGCTACGCCACAACCAGTTGGGGAACACTTCGGAATCACCTGCCGGGCTTGCTGGAACCACCTCTCAGACGTGCCGGAAGCACGTGCCAGAAACGCCGGAAAAACCTACCGGACAGACCGGAACCACCTGCCAAGAACGCCGGAGCCACCTGTTTGACTCGCTGGAACCACCTGCCGGACAGGCCAATATCAACTGCTGGCTATGCCAGAACCACCTGGCCGACAGTCCGGGATCACCTGCCAGCCATGGCGGAACCACCTCTCAGACGTACCAGAACCAACTGCCGGAGAAGCTGGAAACACGTCCTGGACAGTCTGGAACCACCTGCCGGCCAAGCCTGAACCACCTGCCAAGCACAACGGAACAACCTGCCAGACACGCCAAAATCACCTGCGTGTTATGCCAGAACCACTTGGAGGACTCTCTGGGATGACCTGCCGGGCATGCCGGAACCACCTCTCAGACGTGCCAGAACCATGTGGCGGACAGTCCGGAATCACCTGTTGGGCATGCGCAACCACCTCTGAGACGTACCAGAACCACATGCCGTGCAGGCTGGAACCACCTACCGGACAGACCGGAATCACCTTTCGGGCATGCCGGAACCACCTCTCAGATGTGCCAGAAACACGTGCCGGAGACGCCGGAAGCACCTGCCAAGCACGTTGGAACCACCTGCTCAACTCGCCTGAACCACCTGCCGGACATGCCAAAATCACCTGCCGACTATGCCAGAACCACTTGGCGAACACTCCGGAATCACTTGCCGGGCATGCAGGAACCACCTCTCAGACATGCCAGAACCCCGTGCCAATGACCCCGGAAGCACCAGCCGAGCACGCCGGAACCACCTGCTTGACTCGCCAGAACCACCTGCCGATCACGCAAAAATCACCTGCCGGCTACGCCACAACCAGTTGGTGAACACTTTGGAATCACCTGCCAGGCTTGCTGGAACCACCTGCCAGTCAGGCCAAAATCACCTGCCAACTACGCCAGAACCGCTTGGCGGACACTGCGGAAACACCTGTCGGGCCGGCTGGAACCACATCTCAGACGTGCCAGAAACGTGTTCATGAGATCCTGGAACCACACCCTGAACAGACGGATACCACCTGCCAGAACCGCCTGAACCACCTGCCGAGCACACCGGAACCACCTGCTCGACTCACCGGTACCACCTCGCTGACACGCCAAAATCACCTGCTGGGTATGCCAGAACCACTTGGCGGACACTCCGGAATCATCTGCCGGACATGCCGGAACCAGCTCTCAGACACACCAGAACCACGTGCCGGAGACGCCGGAAGCACCTGCCGAGCATGCCGGAGCCACCTGCTCGACTCGCCGGAAACACCTGCCGGACACGCCAAAATCACCTGCCGGGTATGCCAGAACCACCTGGCGGAAACTACGGAATCACCTGCCGCGCATGCCGGAAGCACGTGCCAGACACGCCGGAAACACCTACCGGACAGAGCGGAACCACCTGCCAAGAACGCCGGAGCCACCTGTTCGACTCGCTGGAACCACCTGCCGGAGAGGCCAATATCAACTGCTGGCTATGCCAGAACCACCTGGGGGACAGTCCGGGATCACCTGCCAGCCATGGCGGAACCACCTCTCAGACGTACCCGAACCACCTGCCGGAGAAGCTGGAAACACGTCCTGGACAGACTGGAACCAAGTGACGGCCATGCCTGAACCACCTGCCGAGCACGGCGGAACCACCTGCCGGACACGCCAAAATCTCCTGCGGGCTACGCCAGAACCACTTGGACGACTCTCCGAAATGACCTGCCGGGCATGTTGGAACCATCTCTCAGACGTGCCAGAAGCACGTGGCGGACAGTCCGGAATCACCTGTTGGGCATACGCAACCACCTCTGAGACGTACCAGAACCACGTGCCGTCCACGCCGGAACCACCTACCGGACAGACTGGAACCACCTGCCGGACACGCCGGAACCACCGGCTTTACCCGCCGGAACGACCGCTGGACATGCAAACTCACCTGCCGGCTACGCCGGAAACACTTGGGGAACACTCCGGAATCACCTGCCGCGCATGCCGGAACCACCTCTCAGACGTGCCGGAAGCACGTGCCAGACACGCCAGAAACACCTACCGGACAGACCGGAACCACCTGCCAAGAACGCCGGAGCCACCTGTTCAACTCGCTGGAACCACCTGCCGGACAGGCCAATATCAACTTCTGGCTATGCCAGAACCACCTGGGGGACAGTCCGGGATCACCTGCCAGCCATGGCAGAACCACCTCTCAGACGTTCCAGAACCACCTGCCGGAGAAGCTGGAAACACGTCCTGGACAGACTGGAACCACGTGACGGCCATGCCTGAACCACCTGCCGAGAATGGCGGAACCACCTGCCTGACACGCTAAAATCACCTGCGGGCTACGCCAGAACCACTTGGACGACTCTCCGAAATGAACTGCCGGGCATGTTGGAACCACCTCTCAGACGTGCCACAAGCACGTGGCGGACAGTCCGGAATCACCTGTTGGGCATACGCAACCACCTCTGACACGTACCAGAACCACCTGACGTGCACGCCGGAACCACCTACCGGACAGACCGGAATCAACTTTTGGGCATGCCGGAACCACCAGTCAGATGTGCCAGAAACACGTGCCGGAGACGCCGGAAGCACCTGCCGAGCACGTCTCAACCACCTGCTCAACTCGCCTGAACCACCTGCCGGACACGCCAAAATCACCTGCCCGCTACACCAGCACCACTTCGGGGACAAGCCGGAATCACGTGAGGGGCATGCCGGCACAGCCTCTCAGACTGAACCTCGTGCCGGACACCACAGAACCACCTGCCGGACAGACCGGAACCACCTGCCGGACACGCCGGAACCACCGGCTCGACCCGCCGGAACGACCGCTGGACATGCAAACTCACCTGCCGGCTACGCCGGAAACACTTGGCGAACACTCCGGAATCACCTGCCGGGCATGCCGGAACCACCTCTCAGATATGCCAGAACCACGTGCCAATGACCCCGGAAGCACCTGCCGAGCACGCCGGAACCACCTGCTCGACTCGCCAGAACCACCTGCCGGACACGCAAAAATCACCTGCCGGCTACGCCACAACCAGTTGGGGAACACTTCGGAATCACCTGCCGGGCTTGCTGGAACCACCTGCCGGTCATGCCAAAATCACCTGCCAACTACGCCAGTACCACTTGGCGGACACTGTGGAAACACCTGTCGGGCCGGCCGGAACCACATCTCAGACGTGCCAGAACCATGTGCATGAGATGCTGGAACCACACCCCGAACAGACGGAAAACACCTGCCAGACCCGTCTGAACAACCTGCCGAGCACGCCGGAGCCACCTGCTCGACTCGCCGGAACCACCTACCTGACATGCCCAAATCACCAGCCGGGTATGCCAGAACCACTTGGCGGACACTCCGGAATCATCTGCCGGACATGCCGGAACCAGCTCTCAGACACACCAGAACCACGTGCCGGAGACGCCGGAAGCACCTGCCGAGCATGCCGGAGCCACCTGCTCGACTCGCCAGAAACACCTGCCGGACACGCCAAAGTCACCTGCCTGGTACGCCAGAACCACCTGGCGGACACTCCGAAATCACCTGTCGCGCATGCCGGAACCACCTCTCAGACGTGCCGGAAGCACGTGCCGGACACGCCGGAATCACCTACCGGACAGACCGGAACCACCTGCCGAGCACGCCGGAGCCACCTGTTCGACTCGCTGGAACCACCTGCCGGACAGGCCAATATCAACTGCTGGCTATGCCAGAACCACCTGGGGGACGGTCCGGAATCACCTGCCAGCCATGGCGGAACCACCTCTCAGACGTACCAGAACCACCTGCCGGAGAAGCTGGAAACACGTCCTGGACAGTCTGGAACCACCTGCCGGCCAAGCCTGAACCACCTGCCAAGCACAACGGAACAACCTGCCAGACACGCCAAAATCACCTGCGTGTTATGCCAGAACCACTTGGAGGACTCTCTGGGATGACCTGCCGGGCATGCCGGAACCACCTCTCAGACGTGCCAGAACCATGTGGCGGACAGTCCGGAATCACCTGTTGGGCATGCGCAACCACCTCTGAGACGTACCAGAACCACATGCCGTGCAGGCTGGAACCACCTACCGGACAGACCGGAATCACCTTTCGGGCATGCCGGAACCACCTGTCAGATGTGCCAGAAACACGTGCCGGAGACGCCGGAAGCACCTGCCAAGCACGTTGGAACCACCTGCTCAACTCGCCTGAACCACCTGCCGGACATGCCAAAATCACCTGCCGACTATGCCAGAACCACTTGGCGAACACTCCGGAATCACTTGCCGGGCATGCAGGAACCACCTCTCAGACATGCCAGAACCCCGTGCCAATGACCCCGGAAGCACCAGCCGAGCACGCCGGAACCACCTGCTCGACTCGCCAGAACCACCTGCCGATCACGCAAAAATCACCTGCCGGCTACGCCACAACCAGTTGGTGAACACTTTGGAATCACCTGCCAGGCTTGCTGGAACCACCTGCCAGTCAGGCCAAAATCACCTGCCAACTACGCCAGAACCGCTTGGCGGACACTGCGGAAACACCTGTCGGGCCGGCTGGAACCACATCTCAGACGTGCCAGAAACGTGTTCATGAGATCCTGGAACCACACCCCGAACAGACGGATACCACCTGCCAGAACCGCCTGAACCACCTGGCGAGCACACCGGAACCACCTGCTCGACTCACCGGTACCACCTCGCTGACACGCCAAAATCACCTGCTGGGTATGCCAGAACCACTTGGCGGACACTCCGGAATCATCTGCCCGACATGCCGGAACCAGCTCTCAGACACACCAGAACCAAGTGCCGGAGACGCCGGAAGCACCTGCCGAGCATGCCGGAGCCACCTGCTCGACTCGCCAGAAACACCTGCCGGACACGCCAAAATCACCTGCCGGGTATGCCAGAACCACCTGGCGGACACTACGGAATCACCTGCCGCGCATGCCGGAAGCACGTGCCAGACACGCCGGAAACACCTACCGGACAGAGCGGAACCACCTGCCAAGAACGCCGGAGCCACCTGTTCGACTCGCTGGAACCACCTGCCGGACAGGCCAATATCAACTGCTGGCTATGCCAGAACCACCTGGGGGACAGTCCGGGATCACCTGCCAGCCATGGCGGAACCACCTCTCAGACGTACCAGAACCACCTGCCGGAGAAGCTGGAAACACGTCCTGGACAGACTGGAACCACGTGACGTCCATGCCTGAACCACCTGCCGAGCACGGCGGAACCACCTGCCGGACACGCCAAAATCACCTGCGGGCTACGCCAGAACCACTTGGACGACTCTCCGAAATGACCTGCCGGGCATGTTGGAACAACCTCTCAGACGTGCCAGAAGCACGTGGTGGACAGTCCGGAATCACCTGTTGGGCATACGCAACCACCTCTGACACGTACCAGAACCACGTGCCGTGCACGCTGGAAACACCTACCGGACAGACCGGAATCAACTTTTGGGCATGCCGGAACCACCAGTCAGATGTGCCAGAAACACGTGCCGGAGACGCCGGAAGCACCTGCCGAGCACGTCGCAACCACCTGCTCAACTCGCCTGAACCACCTGCCGGACACGCCAAAATCACCTGCCCGCTACACCAGCACCACTTCGGGGACAAGCCGGAATCACGTGAGGGGCATGCCGGCACAGCCTCTCAGACTGAACCTCGTGCCAGACACCACAGAACCACCTGCCGGACAGACCGGAACCACCTGCCGGACACGCCGGATCCACCGGCTCGACCCGCCGGAACGACCGCTGGACATGCAAAATCACCTGCCGGCTACGCCGGAAACACTTGGCGAACACTCCGGAATCACCTGCCGGGAATGCCGGAACCACCTCTCAGATATGCCAGAACCACGTGCCAATGACCCCGGAAGCACCTGCCGAGCACGCCGGAACCACCTGCTCGACTCGCCAGAACCACCTGCCGGACACGCAAAAATCACCTGCCGGCTACGCCACAACCAGTTGGGGAACACTTCGGAATCACCTGCCGGGCTTGCTGGAACCACCTCTCAGACGTGCCGGAAGCACGTGCCAGAAACGCCGGAAAAACCTACCGGACAGACCGGAACCACCTGCCAAGAACGCCGGAGCCACCTGTTTGACTCGCTGGAACCACCTGCCGGACAGGCCAATATCAACTGCTGGCTATGCCAGA